>NC_048897.1:63671371-63700599 GCF_011077185.1 Oxyura jamaicensis
CGCGCCGACAACGACGAGGACTCGGACACGGGGCTGAGCTCCATGCACAGCCAGGACTCTGACTCGCTGCCCGTCTGCGAGTCCCTCGTCTAGCGCCCGCTGCCGGGCCGGGGATGCGGGGTGGCCGCCGCCCCGCCGCCCGTCGGGGGTGCGCGGCTGCCCGGCCCGGCCGCGGCCAAGCCCCCGCCTGTGGGGCGGCCCCGAACCGCGCCCGGCCCCTCGCAGGGCCCCCCGGCACCCGAAAACTGCTGATCGTCTACGAGCCGGCGGGGGATAGAGGTGTCCCTGCTGCTCAGGTGCCAATGCTAAGCATTAGGGAACGCGCTGCAGTTCCTTCTGGCAACGAAAAGGGGTGATCAATCACTTATTCCAAAAGGGCAAACTAAGGCAAATCAGAGATGAACGTCCCGTATGAACCAACTCTGCGGAGCGCTTTTCCCTATGCATAGATAAGAGTGTTTTGTTTAAAGGCACACTAAGAAATCTATTAGTATCAGCATTCCTTTGACAGTAAGTGAAAGCAATTAGCAGAGCCTGTATGTACACAGCCTTCGACTACGGTTTTTCACTAGGCTAGCTAATACTTGGCTGAGCTTGGCTGTAGGTAAACAAAGTACAGAATCAGCTTGAGCTACCGTTTTTAATAATATAGTTTGTATCAGGCCAAGAGATTACAATGATAAAAGCATGACTCAAGCCCTAGCTGCACTGCAGCTTAATCTTTTCAGTTATTCTAATAAAAAAAGGCATCAGCTGTAACATGCATTTCACTTAACTGCCAAATCTTCCTCTGCAGCTTAACTCTTACCGAAAATACGTGATTGGCTCTTACAATAAGAGAGATTAGGATTGTTGTATTTCTGAATAATTACAGAGATGGTTTAAACAGTAAGAGACCAGAGAATGTTTAGTCAGGCCTGTCTGATGGTGTGAACTTGTTAAAACTTCTGAGATTATTATTTATGTAAGGCTATTAATGAAAGTTTTCATTTAATGATAAGAAAGTATGAAAATATGAAAAGAGATATATCAACACACCAATTCTTTACTTTGTACAAAAACCTTGCAGCTGCCCCTCCCGAAGCCTGGGTCCCACTCCCCAGCAGTGTGCTCGCTAGTAGGATTCTGCAGGATGGCGAGGAACAGGGTCTGCAGCCAGGCAGCTGGAAAGCCATAGGAGAAATATTGTCTGGAGATCTGCTGAGGCTGTAAAACTTGTGTACTATCATTCTTGATAAGTGTTATTCCACTGAATGGGTTTTGGTTAAAAAAAAATGTGGTTTATTTTAAACAATGATTATATAATTGTTTTGCATATTTTAGCCAAATTTGGAAAATATTTAAGAACCTATTTTTAGACGTAATAAACTTCTTAATAAGACTAAATGACTGTTCCTAATTAAGTACAATTAAAAATAATATATCAGGTTTGGGATATTGCTGCCTGTTATCTTGTGGTGTCATTTACCCTTCTCTGGAGCGAGAAGAAAGACAAAGCAAGCCAGACTTCCCCAGGACGTCTCATGACAGCATTGTCCTCTCACTTCCTGATGACACTTAGCACTCCCTGAGGTCCAAGCACCAGAGCATGCATTGCTCACATCTAGACACTGCAGGTGCAGTGTAGTAGCATTTACAAGTGTTGGCACACGTGCATTAGGAATTTCACCTTACTCTGCAAAATACATGGCAGTAAAGCTGAAGAATAACATGGAGGTGGGGGGTGGGGAGTCACATTGCCGCATTGTATTATTTTAACCAGCGCAGCAGTAATGGGTGGGTGATGCAAGTATCTGTTGATAGCTTCTGCAGTGACTGATGTAGGCAATAAACCCGAAATTGCTTTACATAAGTTCTCCTATTAGCCACACCAAGAAAATAAATAGCAAGCACATTATAGAAATAAGCTGCAACAGGCCGTACGTCATTATGCTATTGATACAGGCATCAGGTATTTTGTGAAACGTGAGTTGAAGGAAGCCAGGAAATTCAAAATTGCAAAGCAAAGTCTGCCTACTCATCTTCAGCTAGGAAAAGCCTTAACCAGGACAAAATCACTTTTGTTCTAGCTTGCTGCGGGACATGCTGCTAGGGTGCCTTGTAGTACTTGCTCTTGGCCGCTCAGCACCCCAGAGATGATTGGGTGGATCACAACATTGCTGACCTGCTGGCCCCCTGCCTTGTGAGGGCAGGGCTGAGGACACTGCAGTTGGCACTGTAGGCTGAAGAATCTGCTGAGGGCTGCGGAGACTTCCTACAAGCACGTATTCAAATGTGCTCCTATGCTGTGCACTTGGAATTGAGTATATTTACTTGATATTTGAACAGAGTTACAACACAAATGCAATGGGATCAGGTTTTGTCCTTGCACCCAGATTGAATTCAAACATCTTCACAAATTCCCCTGTCTCCAACTACTATTAAAACATTAGTATAGACGAGGAAATCACTGTTTGCATTGGACCAGGTAATTCTCCCTTCCCATCCTTAACTAATAGAGACAAGTCACAGAATGCCTGGCTTTGACAGGGAATTTGGCCCCAGGGTTTAGCCTGGCTCTTAGCCAAGGGTTAAGAGAGCTGATTCCAAATTGCAGGTAGAAGGGCAGGATTTTATCTCTTTTCCTGCTATGAGAGAATGGAAGAGAGAGAGAGTGGGAGAAAAAACTTGACCAACACCATGACAGAAATCTACCTCCTGGCACTGCTGAGAGAGAGGTGAAAGCTCTGGGACCAACACCTGTTTTTTATTTTATATACCATTCCCCAGATTTCCATCTTCTGGACAGTCAAGACCAGTCTAATCTTTCTCTTATTCTAAGACCAAGCAAGCAGACACAGGTAACCACAAATGGAATAAAAAAGACTAACAGTATTATGAACTATTTAATGTAGGTCAGCATATAGCACTGCATTGTGCTATTTATTTGATACCCCATTGCTTCTCAAAGCTAGAGTCAAGGACCAACGGCAGCAAGCCTTTCTCAGATGCAATACCTACAGAAATCAAAGGGAGGTTTTTTTTGGAAGACATAATCAGAGCAGAATCAAGCCTTAAGTTTCACGCACCCTTTAAACAAGTATAATCAAGCACTGCAACCCAAGTTCTTTCTGTTTGCTGCCAAGTTTTTCTGTCTGTTCATGGTACTTTGGTCTGCACCTACAGAAGAGTTTGTGGGACCAGCTGGTGAACCAGATCAGAAAAAAGCTGATGGGCTTTAACTCAGGTGACACCTCTGATGCAGCTCAATGTACAGTCACACAACAGCTTGAACCAGTGACAAGGTATAGTGATAAAAAATGAGAAATAGAAGGCACCTGGAAAGGTGAAATTGACTTTCAGCAATATGCACCATCTTATGCTAAATTACACGTTGGCAAAAGCTTGTTTCTGATTGTATATATCCCCCCACTCACAGCCTGAAGAGAAAACTTCCAGTGGACGACTATGGCTGGAGCTGAAACTCACCTACATTAAACCGGAAGTGAGCCAACTGGTCCAGCTTTTATCCTTGATACTGTTTCAGAAATCCAATGGCAAGCAATATGAAGACTCTATGTCAAATTTGATGTATTTCTAGCCTTTAGCACATGAGAGAGATCTGCCAGTTTGAATAACCACTTTGTAGGGATATCATTTGATGCTTTAAACGACTGTGTGTGGTGGTGGGGGATATATTTACTGTAATGAACACTACTGAAATGCAAAATGAATGACCTACCAATTATTGCCATTCATTTATGCAGGGCACAGCCAGACAAATTGGAGTTCGGTTGACTTACAGTCCTTTTCCAAAGAACCTACAGTCTTAGTTTCAGACAAGATATGAAAGAAGGAGGGAAGCAAGTAAGTGGGCATGACAGAAGGAAATGTCATCAAGCTTTATTACCGACTGCTTGTGTGAAACATATCTTCCAGATATACTTTAAAAATATGCTCTGTGTCTTAAGTCTTGAGAGACATGCACACCAACCTTTCTTTCCCTCACCCCCAGTGAATTTTATGCTAGTTTAGGCTTTCATTTGGAGTTCAATACATGAAAAGAACAGCACAGGCCATGAAATGAAATAACAGGTCTGGTGAGCTCTGCTGCTTACCAAGTTGAAATACAAGCCATTGCGGATTGTTGGAAGCGGTTGTCCTTTGAAGTCACTTGATATTATTGCTCCTGAGCTGGCATATAAAGTTAAAAGAAATAAGCATGGCAAAGTTCAGGGAGTCTATACAGATGTTACTTCTTTTATACAAATTCACGTTGGTAAATGAACTTGGAAGCTTAACAAAAAGGGAAAATTTAATAAACTCAAAGCAAAATTGGACTCCATATGCAAACAAGCACAATTGTCAAATAGTATTTTTTAAAAATATTACTTGCATAGTTAAATGCTTTACTTGTGTAAAAGCATCACAGCAGAGCCTTTCATGCAGGGTGGATTCTCACACCCCTTCACACACTGAATAACACCACTGAGTTTGCTGCCCATTTCTTAACATACAGTACTAACTCGATCAAGGCATTAGAACATGCTCTTAAAATATAAATTCTGCAGGCTTTATGCATTGTCTACATGTCCATTTGTTTATGATTTAAGCTTTTCTTATTTGGGAAGTTGTTTTAAAGTCCCCCTCCTCACTGTTTTGAAAATGATCCATGAACTGATGGTCCCCCAGAAACATAATTTCCCTCCCATTAATATTTTTCCTCCTTCCTGTCAACATACTACTCCTCTACTCATCAGTATTTACTCTGAATTTCATGTATAGTCTCAGTCAAATTGGTGTTGAGTCTACAGATTAGCATTAGGATCCTGCTTGGTAAGAAACATGAAGAAAAAGTTTTTCCATAACACGGCAAAAATTCATTGTTTTGTACAGTGCATGGCAATCTCTGATGTTTTTACAGCTCTTTATGTAATGACATATCATACAGTTTAAGGACATGCTCTCACCAGTTGTTTTTTTGCCACTGTTGCTTGCTGCCATTTAAAAAAATATTATTATTTTTTAAATGTGTCTCCAAAATACCTTCCAATACCTCCTAATCTGAGAGGCAAGCAGTTCTCATATGAGGAGGGGCATATCTCAAACTGCATCCAGGGGGGAGGGCTATTGCAGAGCACTGAGGTAAGGAGACAGAGTTTCCATTCCCAGCTCTAAGAATAACTTGAAGAACAAGTGGTATCTTCTTTCCCTTGGAGCACAAGCATTTGATGAAGATATTTACCATGCAATTGCATGCCATCTGGCAGAAGAAGGCCTCATCTACTTGTGGCCTTTTAGGTGCTGTTGTAATGAAAACGTTAAACAAATTTCTCTCTTTTGTGCTTCAGCTTCCCAAACGCTGCAGTGTGTGTACTTCCCTGTTAAAATGGTTTTAAATCATCTTTCCCATTTAACAGCTCAGTGAAACCACTGCAGTGTGACCACAGAACACATCTCTGCTAAGTCACTCTTGGAATTTTATAGAGTTTACTGAAGGACAGAAAAAAAAAATCACCTGTGACTCATAGGAGGAGCTCTTACATATCTGTAACATGCTATCATCGGCTTACTAGCACCATGCTTAACATGGCTTAATTACGTGATTATTTAGTCTATTATCTCTAAAAGAAATACTTTTCATCAGTCAAATTATGCTCATAAGCAGGTCTTTGGAAAATGTGTTAAAAGCCTTTAGGAAAAAAATATTTAATCCCTGCTTCAATTCTTCAATTTAATGTAATCCCCCTTTTTTAATCTCTTACAGAGTTTTTTTTTTTTTTTTTTCCTCATGTAATCAGGCTATTAGTTTATGCATTTAATAATCAGAGTAGCCTAATTAGAGTTGTTGTTTTTTTTCTGTTGTTTTGTTTTGCTTTCCCTGCTTTTCACTGAATCTCTGCTTGACGGACATTTCTTAAGAACAGACAAAAAGTGACTTTGGAAATGGAGAAACGGAGAGACATGCATTACCTTTTGAAAACACTGGTCCTTGTTCCAATGTGAAATAGAATAACCTGATCATCCAATCATTTTGAGTTCATTTTTACATATTTACTGACTTCAGGGTGTGGATTTTTAAAAACAATATCCCCTGCTCTCTACCTGTCAGGAATAGGCTTAGGTAAGAAGATGGCATTCTGGCTCAGAGGGATTTATGAACCAGTCAGGGCAGTAAATAGCATGTACCTTCCTTCTATCTCCTCTGGTATGGAAGGAAATAGTTTCCCGCCTCTGCACAGTCTAAATGAATTTGGGATGGAAGTGGACAAGAGAGTGGAGAATGAAACCATGCCACAAGAGAATGGAACTGAGCAAGCAGCTGAAGGGAATGAATAAGAAAGGACAAAAAACAGCAAGAAGCCTGGACAATAGGAAAGTAGCAGGCAGCAGGTATTAACTTCTGCATTGTAGCAAGGAGATAAAACTCAGAGTCTGTGGTAACTGCCACACGTGTGCTTCAAACTGTTTCACTACAGCAAACAACCTGTGAAGAATGGGAACCAATGTCACAGTATCTTCATGGCTTAGCAGTACTGTAGCCAGGTAAACAGGAAAATCTTGTGAATTTCCTGAGATTCTGTTAACTCACCTATAAAGTCCTGTGGCTGCAGAGTTTGCAATAGCATAGTGTGTTGAATATTTGAGGAGGAAATGTTATTCTCAAGTTGCTTTTTTCTTTCACTTTTAACTCATACTTGGTAAACCTGGAGGACAGAGTGTTTCCTTAGATGATGTTTATATCATCAAGGTTTCTCCTTAATGCACTCTTTCCCTAGAACATCAAGCCTGAGATGCTGTTTATCATCTGGATGCTGCTGTCATGCTGCTTTAAGTGTTTACCTACTTGTTTTTCCAAAAGCAGTGACACAAAGTAATCAGGGTATTGAGCTTAATTTAATATTCAAGGTTAAGGTAAAAGAAGATCACAACTTATTACTCCAGCTTACACAAACCAGCTTGCAAAGCATGTGCAATGGTATTTTTAAGTACGTTTTACAAACTAGTATGTGCAAAACAAGCCAACTGAGCCAGATTTACATTTCAGTTGTTTAAAGTCTCATCAAGTGTCACAGAAGTGAGTCACATGGAGTTCAATTATTCCAGTTAATGAACACAATTACCATGTTTTGACAATATTAATTGGACCTGCACTTACACTCCTTTCTTCATTTTACCTTCATAACCACCTCCATAATTACCAACTCCTATGGCTATAGTATGCCTAAAGGAATAGTTTACCTTTACAGAATACGTATTTCACTTCTCTCTCACTGCTCCCCTTCTTCCGATATTCCTCCCTACAAAATTTCCAGGCGTTTTTCTTTTCCTCTGCTCTTTAGCAATTGGGTTTCATCTTTTCAAGTACCAATGATGAAAGATACCAGAATTCATCTGCCACACACTTTTAACTCATAGCTGCTTGTAGTTCGTAGCTGCTAAATCACAGTCATACCAGTTGAACTTCTTTCACGCCAGTGTTTTTGGATTTCTTTTATTTATAAAACTGAAGAAGAGGTATTTTTCCTAGTTCAAAGACAAGTAACCAGACAAGCAGCTTATGCGAAAGGGCACAGGCTCCACTGTTTGGCCCAGGATAAAGGAATCTCTTTATGAAAGGAGACAAGTTGGAGACCCTGAAGACATACCCATTTAACCCAGGGATTAATTTGTGCAACATTTTCAGCTAGAGCTAAATAACATCATTCTTACTGGCATTTGTATAGCAATAGGATCACACAAGATAGAATCCTTTTACACTAGCTGTTTTTAAAAGACACAGGACAAAGCAGTCCCTGCTTTGAAGAGATCACAGTGCAGCCAGACATCCCTTGAGATGACAGCGTAGGAGCTGCAGTGACTTGACTTGTGTGCATGGTAAGTTAGTAACAAAGACGGGAACTGACGCCAACTCTCTGAATTCCCAATCCACTTTCCTCTCTGCTAGACCCACACTTCCAGCCTGTAATGCGGTACAGACAAAAGGCAAGGTATAAAATCATCTCCACCCTTTACAGCCACAGGAAATGTATACCAGGTAACGTGGAGACTTACTCAAGCTACTGAAGGAATACGGGAGGTCAAAGAGTATTAGGAAAGCATTGTACTAGACTACTGCATTTCATAACCATGTTTCATAACAGTCTCAAGCCTACTATTTTGTACTCCAAGAATTTATTGTTTGGGGAAGATTCTTGATTCATCTGAATGTTAGTGGCATAAAGAGCTGCTGTTTATATAAATGTGTTTCATTCTCCATCTCCTGAATATCTGTACTTCTTTCTGCAACAAGGAGAACCAAACAAACTGTAAAGATCTATCCATGGACAAATTTTCCAGCTCTTCAACCTTTTTAGCAATATATACTTAGCAAACCTGTAGTTCTGGGACTCTTTTAATAAAAAAATATACTCGCAATTCACTCAAGGCCTCAGCTCTAACACTTGCTTTTCTCTCTATGTGCTACTGTCATGTATTATTTGTTGCACACCATGTCCCTGAGCAAAGTTAGAGAATACTCAGATTTGTTGATAACAAAGGCCCAAGCTTTGCTGTTACTTCAAGTGACACCAATAAATTTTCAGTAGCTCCATGGAAACAGAAACTGAATTTCGGCCTTACATCTGAGATACCTATCACGATATCTGATCATTGGGATATTCATACTGTTCATCAGAACGGCCAAATCAATGCACTAAAACATACCTCAGAATGAACAGTGAAATTCATTTTCACATGATATACAGTGGAGAAAAGAGCTGGTTGGGGAAGTTCACACAAGACTGCCATGTTTCAATTTACCAATCCAGCAAAAGCAAAACACTTCATGAAGAGCAGTGCTGACAAATGTGAGTGGGTATCACTCAGAAGCCTGCCTAGCTTGTTCTCTGATGAGCTCTCTTTCTATTGCTGTTCTGTCTGGGTTGTGGCTGCCAACGTGAAAAGTTTCTCCCTTTCCATCACCCATTCATGGCAAATTCAGCTGAAGAGGAGTATCAGAATCAGTATTGATGGCTATGGGACCTAAGACACAATTATTTCCTTGAAACTATTGCCAGGCCAAACATTTGTACTGAGCTCACGTCTGAGGTTCTCAACTTTACTTAAAAAAAACACATAAGCACGGTATTTTTAAGCGACTGAAGGACACTGCTATAGATCTGTATCGCCACAACAGGCTTTGTTACACAAATATTTTGTATGAAGGTTGCATCTTGCACTAGGTGCAAAAGGAGCAACTCCAAACATTTTATCATATATCTTTTGATCTGTCTAGATGAAAGCCCTAGTTATTGCATAACACCAATGAATGCTATGGCTAGTTCTGTTGTCTAGGAACCCACAGTGATTAGCACTCTACAAGTTCCAGTTTGGTCTGTCACCAAAACCTTGTATGTGGGAAGGTAGCCATACTGTGGTATGTAATTAATCTGACAAATTTTCATTTTTATTCAAGTATCTAATGAGCATAATAATGTCTAAGACAAGACTGGAAAGAACCAAAATCAGTGTATAAGTTTGCGAGTATTTTAGTTGTTGAATTATGAACCTTAATAAGAACATATTCTTAATAAGAATATGGTATGAGTAGAACTTGCTTTCAACATTTATATGGCTTTATATTTAGAATATGGCATGCATATGAGCTTTTCCTAATGCTTTGTGTTTTTGATTGTTTCTTAAGGCAGAGATACTGGCTAAAACAGATGAGTCTTGCAATTTTATTTAAAGTGCAAATACAATAAATGTATATGAATGTTAACTGATCATTATCACTGATATAACTATACCGGTTATTCATGATGTAGTCAAATTATTAAACTAAATAACTAAAATCTTGCTCAGTCATGAAAATACGAGATCTCATGATGTCTTATCTTTTAGAGTTGACCTATAATCAGTACTTCTCTAGAAGAAGTGAAGAAATTCTTTATAGTTGACATACACTTCAAACTGAAGAAAGGAACTTCAAAAATATCTCACAATTCCTGCCAAATTATTTCCATTAGTGTAGTGTTTGCAGAAATTCAGAACTCATTTTCATAAGCTACTCAATTAAATACAAGGTGACTAGGATTCATTTTTCTTCCTGGTCCCATATTTCAAGTATGAATATCATTTAGACATTAGCAGATAAAAAGTATGTCAATGAAGGACAAGTACAAATTCAAATTACTAAGGAGAAAAATTAAGTTAATTTCAATGTGGAATGTTTGTGAGCAGTGTGTAATCAGTTCTTAGTTTAAATGATTCTTAAGTAAATAATCTATTATTATCTTCACTGGAAAAATCAAGCCTAAACATGTGCAAGTGCAAAAGTGAAATGATTCCAACTGCATTCAGCATTCAAAAATAAAGATGTTTTAGTACATTAACATTGACCAAAAGTGTATTATTATTATTATTTTTTAAATCCTCAAGGGTATGAAATGCAGCTGAACAATCTATTACATGTTTCACTAGGAGTAATAAAGGTCAAATTCCAGCCCAAGGTAGAAATTTCCATGACATCCATGAGTGTCATACATTCAGATCTGAGTGCAGTCTATCCATAAACAAATATAAGCACACAAGACATTCTCCGATATTGTTCGAGAAGTCTGTTGCTCATTCATTACTTAGGCACACCCTTGTCCAATTTTCTTTTCAACAAATAGCATTACTCTTTATACCCCCCACTCTGAAGCAATTACTCATTTTAAAAAAATATATAATAGAACAGTAGTCCCCAAGTGACTGCATTCAAACATCTTTCTTGATGCTAAGCAAACATCACGCCATTTTGAGTATCATGCCTAAGCTTGGCCCTATTTCTGAAAAAGATTAGCAAGCCAACCAGTCTGGCAGGACTGACAGTCATTGACTTCAAATCAAACATCATCTCCACCCCAAAGTATGCCCCCAGGGCCTTTCTTTGCAAGATTTGCTGAGGGGAGAAAGGGTATGGATCAGACACCAAAAACAACCTCTCAATTTGGGAACCCAAAAGTCTTGCTTTCAGAAAAGGTACACGTTTAAGTGTGGTCAGTCTCCAGAGACTTGGCCTCCAAACGCTTGTTGCTTTTGAAAATCACATATGAGAACAGTCCAAAATCACTCTGACTTTTTGAAAATTGTAACCCTACTACGTAATTCAAATACTATGCCTTTAATACTTAAAGCTGTAAGTCAATAAGGAGGGAAGCATGTTGTTCTAGATGAGGAGAAAACTTTTACATAGAGAGTTTTTCCAGTTTCATATAATGAAACCTGTCTGGAGTTACTACTGGCGGCTTTCTTGATATTCTAAAGAATTGGGTCCAGGTCTTATTAAAGTATGGATTGAGGACAAACAGAAATATTCAGAATCCTCCCCAAGCCCAGATTTTCTGTGTCACAGTAACGCATGGCTAGGAAGTGAATTAAGCTAGCACTGTCCCAGTGAACCAGTGAACTTTTTTTTTTTTTTTTTTTTAAATGCTCACATTCATAACATAGCAGTATTCTCCTTGCTGAGCATATCCATAGTCAGTTCTGGCAATGATATCTCCACAGAGAAACTGAGTGAAAGAATCATGAAGATTTGTTGTGAAAGCCTATGTTTTCACAAATACAACTGCCTGACTTTGCTGACGCTCAGCTGATATTAAACTTGCAGAAAGGAAAAATAAAAAATAAAAAAAATGGCCCAACTCCTTGACCCCTTTCTAACAAGTGCTCTCACACCCTATTTCCTTTCACAGAAGGAAATCCAAGTTGAGAGCTGCCACTACTAACGACATAAGCTTAGCTCTAATACTCCACCAGGATGTTAAGAATGTAAGACATAATTTGAAGGTAGCTGGAAGAAATAACACTGCAATTGAATGCTTAATTCCCAGTTCAGTGTGTAAAAGCTCTGGAAACCTAGCAGTGCCTTTGATCAGGAAAAAACCTCTGCACTTCAATCTTGCACTCAGGTTTGCAAGAGCTTGGCCTGCCATCAGGGCGCTCCAGAAAGCCAGCATTGGTTAAGAGAATCGCTCTGGCAGTGTAGGCAGATCCATCCATCTCTAGCAGGTGAGGTCACCCACAGACCTCAGGACATGCTCCTAAGGCTAACTTACAGATCCCGGTTGGTGGATCCAACCTCCCGAATCAATAGGCTCATACAGGCTGCTGTTCAGCTGTCTCATCCAGTCTTTTCCTACCGGCATACACCAACCAAGCATGATCTCACAGAATACAAATAATCCACCAGTAACTGCAATACAAGCTAGACCAAACTCGTATCTGAGGTTCATACTCAAATACTGGCTAAGGGACTGAATAATTATAGTGTATTTATTATTTAATGCTTTAAACTTACCCAGCCAAAGAGCTAGAACCCTTAACTCCACCAACTTCAAGGGATTTAGTTTTCATGACTGTGAGAAAAGGTTCATCCGTGCAAAGAGCAAACTTGAAAGGTAATCTGACTTTAGATAATCATGCCACGTAGTATGCCATTTTTTCCTCTACCATCATTCTTGTCCTGACTTTCTTACTCTTCATAAAAGGGAGAAGGAGAGAGGCATACACAGATCCCTAAGTAGCATTACACTGATAGTTTCAAGATGGTTATGGAGCAAAATCACCTGAAAACAAATGTTTACAGGAAGACTCAGTATTAATCTTATACTGATAAAGCAATGGGGGCTAGAATCCACTTAAATCTGCGTATAGTAAGGCACTGATATAAACCTCCAATTTTCTTCTATCATTTGGTAAAGGGCAAGAGAAGGATCTCAGTCATTATTGTTGTGTGGACTTCTAGCACAAAGTGATTGCTACAAACATAAAAAAAAATCTTCTTAGCCCGTAAATGTTTCACAGAAAACAAAAAAGCCAAAATTTTATGTAAGTTATAAGAGGCGAGACCATATCACTCCATGTTCCTATATAAAAGTCTAGTCAAATTTGTATATACAGAAAATTCATACATACTCATCTTCAGCATGAACTGCAAACATTTATAGCCTGGAAACAAACATTCAGGGAGTGTCCAGACTAGCCTTTCTAAACAGCAAACAATTAAGGTGAAACTATACTGCAGACATGCCCAGATCCAGACAAGCATTTCTTTCCCCCTCGCTGAGAGAACAGAGGCTGAGTGGAAAGCAAGCAGATGACCTATTACTCTGAAGAAAACCAGTGAGGAAAGAAATGGGTTTGAATAGCAACAAGACCTGCGGCAAAGCAGACAGAGCCAGCAGCTGTGGCATTTGTTGCTTCTCTTCCTATGGAACTGAGAGCCTGCATTCAGGGAAAAAAACACAGAAGAAACACTACAGAATAGGACTTTCAGCAGCAGTGTTAATGTGCTTCAAAATATTCATACCTTATTAGGCAACTAATCAGGTAATTGTTCCAGTGCTTGAGAACAGTTGTGGCTTTTCTAACAAGAGAGAGCAGCTGGCAACTAGTGCCCAGCACGGCTTGCCCAAGGACTCTGCCTCCTCCCCTCCCAGCATGGAGCAGCTGAACGGTCCAACCATTTCATCACAGGCATCTCACACTGACAGTTACCCTTCTCATCTTATTTCAGGAGGGAAGTCAAAACGAGACATAGAGGCACTGCACAGAAATTACATGTTCTGCTTCTGAGTGTGGCTTTCTATGCAGCTGTGCAGTGATGCAACTGAAGCACTCTGTCCACTGCTTTTTAAGGTGCTCTTCGGTGTCAGACACTGGAGCCACGAGGCACCAAACATTCACATCACATCCACAGGAGCATATCTTTTTATGAGTGTGTACCACGTAGTCCAGGAAAATCCTGAATAGTGCAGTTTTAAGAACAGATCTCATGAACCTGTTGGCGGAGAGAACAAGCTGAATAGAAGAGCTGGGTAAGTATTAGCAGCATAGTTCTGTAAAGTTTGTTTTGCCTCTCAGTTGAGAACAAATGTTTCCATTGTGTCAACTACTACATTTCCTTAAGCAGTTTACAACACATTTTACTTCAAAGCTTGTTTAAAATCTCCTGAATTTTAACAGACTAAGATGACTAGCTAAGTGTTAAATTTCCAATAAAAGTGTCTTTAAAGGCAGAAATTAAACCTTGAAATTAAAAAAGGCATAGAACAGTCATCTGTTAAAGAAAAATCATTTCCAAAGACATCTTCTGTCTTAAGCTACCATATTTCTATGTCATTCTAGGTCATTGAAGCAATACTTATATTTTCCATTTGTAGATTTTGTGAGTAATAGTTCTAGATAAAAGTTGAATGCATTTTTTTTTTTCCTTGGCAAGGGCTCTTGTTAGGCAAACAAAATCTATATAAATCACCCACTGTGAGGCAGGCAACTGAGTTGTGTTTTAGGTGTTGTGAGAATTACTACGAGATATAACCTATACTTAACAATCTATTAACTACAATCAATTAACTATACAACAATCTGTTCACCCAGTACCCATGCCAGCAGTGATAACATCTGCTGCCTTCACTTGGCTGCAACTTCTTCACACAACTGTGTTCATCTGCTTTCTCCCTCAGTGCTGCTTATATTGTTTCTCTCTTTGCCCCTGCTTTTTCAGACCTCAGCACAAAGCACCAGCCCCTCAGCACACCTCATGCTCAGCCTGCGCTGGGCACCAGTGACTCCGTGGGCCTGGGAGAAGGGAAGGAGGCCACCCACCAGCTCCTGGGCAGGCAAACAGTAGGAGGGGGAACTCCTTTGGGCGAAACACCAGGCTTGTTCAGGAACGCAAGGCCTTTGAACGGCACATTGCAAGCACCATAAGCAACAACTGGGACCAGCATTTGTTCTTCCAAACAGGGACGCTCCCTAGAAGATTTCACATATATGGGAGTTATGTTAATTGTTTTTCTAGGTGTGTTTTAGTTCCATGCTCTGTTGCTGTAAAAAAAAAAAAAAAAAAAAAAAAAAACAGCACAAAACTGCAGAACTGAGCAACTTGCCAGACACTGAACTGAGCTACCCACCCAAAGCAGACCTGTCTGCAACTTAGTCTCATAACTTCAATCCTACAAGGGCTAAGAAAGAAACCATAGGAAACCACAAGGATGATATATGTCTCGGTGAGCACTTCTCAAATACGACACCTTGGGAAATACAACAGTTAAGATTCTTATTGAATATTCTAATGATTCCAGATGTTCAAATTACAGTATTAGCAAAAAAAAAAAAAAAAAAAAAGTTTTTTTTCCCTCTAGTACTGCAAAATTGTGATTCTTTCACATGATGAACGATAGATTACTGTAACATATGATACCAAGGCGACACTGAAAACAATCATGAAGATTCACCTCAAAAACAAACAAATAAAAAAAAACTCAATAGCAAAGTCACTAGCTCTACTCTAAGTCAATCACTTGGATATATATATATAAGGTAGAATATATATATATATATATATATATATATATATATAAGAGGTAGAACTTGTGGTCCACAAGAGCAATCTCTAATTCTAATTTGGTTTAAATATATCCTGGAGTCTGCTTCCTTCCTTCATCTAATACAGCTTGAACTGATATCTTTAGGGCATACTATTTTGCAACCCATGAAAAGCAGAGCTGAAAAAAACAGCTGGATGCACAAGATGGTCGCATGGGTTTACATCTTTTCAGAGTATTCCAGCCCAATACAATTTAGCAATTAATTTCAAGACGTTTTTATGTCCCTTTTCCCCACATGAAAGTATCAACAAGCTCAGTTCTGAAGAAAGAGAAGCCTTTCTCTTCCTCTACTGCTGTCTATAAAAACAAACCCTGCCTTTCCCCTCCCTGTGCATCCAAAACAGTCTTTGACCATTAGCTGAGATGTGCACAACAGTAAACTTGCATACTAACTATTCTAGTTTCTCTACACCAGACACATTTGATCTTATGATCAAAATGTATTTTCATCTTGAACATTTGCATCTGTGTTGTACCTACAAGCTTTGGTCATGCATATAGGCTGTGCTTGTAGGGTTATGCAAAATACCACTGAGCTTTAAACCATAGTTCCTAGCAGGGTGAGAGAAGTAACTACGAGAAAAGCTCAAGGTCTGACAACTTTTATTAAGCAATTTATTGCATTACTCTGCACCCCTACAACCTTGGGAAAAAGGCTGGGATACATGTTCATAGGCCCAGTGTGAATTAGATGCAACTTATATGAAAAATATGGGGCTCTTGCCAATACAAATCAGAGTGTTCTGTAATTAACTGCCAACTTCTGATTTTAAGAGGATGGTTGTAAAGAAAGAAAAGCCCTTTCCCTAATTATGCATTTCTTTTGTATACTTAATACTTTCAATATGAACAAAAATAGAACTTAGCTAGGGTATCATTAAGATTAGATATCCAAACTACTTTTCCCTTTATTTCTTAAAAAGCTGCAATCTGAAAATTGTCAGGACTGGGGAAAGTTCAAATAAATTACAGTTTGTACAGAAATTACATCTCCAGATGAAAAGCTTAGTAAATGCATAATATCAACCAGAACAGCTGTAACATTACGTATGATTTAGCAAACCATACTGGCATCAATTTTCATCTGCTGTCCCATCCAAAGAATTATGTATTAAGAATGCATTGACTTTGTGATCAGAACAACAAAGTCCTAGATGCCATTTCCTTCTCATACTGGCATTACTTTGTCTTCTATTGTAGGGTTCCACTTGAAAAATAAGGAACACAGTAATCAAAGGCACATCCATATATTCATAAATATGGCAACAGTCAAAAGACTTTGCATGGATGCTTACCAAGAAGTGTTTAATCTTTTGAGACCTCAGAGAAGAAACAGGAAGTTCCATTTGTTTCATATCCTTTCCAGTGCATAAAGACGCTTCAAAGACCCCCTCGGTATTGTGCTGCTAATAATCAGCTTTTTTCCAATGTGTATGTGCCCAGATGCTACACTACATTCCCTCATGGAGGCTCTTAGCCACAGGCTGGTAGCCCTTGCTCAGCCCACTTTTAACCATTGCCTCCATTACACATGATCAGCCTGCAGCAGGGAGTGGGTTCACAAGGCAGCTTCTGGTACTCACTGAAGGAATGGGAGAAGGGGAAGGTCAGGATGCTTTTGTGATGACCTTGTGTGGGCACAGCTTCAGCGCTAAGGGTGGGGATCAGTGCCACCCAAGAGCGGCCCCATAGCACAAAGATTAAGGAGCTGCAGGAGGTGGAAGAAGTGGGTTTGGATCCCCTTAGGCAAAGGAGGAACCTAAACCTGGGTAACCTGCTTTCTGGATGAGACTTCAAAGCTGGGACTACTCCTTGCTTCCCACTCACACACCCTGAGGTGTGGTTTTACACACACCCCTCGTGCAGCACTTCTTAATGGCTTTCTGGAGGGGTGTGCGCCCTGACTGAGCAGTGGGCTGGCTGCTGCTTGCACTGAGCCCCATTTGGCCCCATGTACTTCACAGGGAGCTTCCTTCGGGACTCTCTAACTCCCTTCTTGCTTCAGTGGCTCTTTCTCTGTGCCTCAGTTCCCCATCGCTGAGAGGAAATAGCACTTCATTGACTCATTGCGGTGAAGATGAAACGCATTAAAAAACTAAGCTGGCAGAGGACAAATACAGAAAACATTTGTAAGATTAACAGCCTGAAGAGGGACAGGAGCCCCGAGCACCTCCTGTGCCCTTCTGAACCACATCCTGGCTCCAAGCAGAGGTGCCAGAAGAGGTATGCCCACACATTAAAGGGGTAGTCTTGGAGCTTCTCAGAGGCCACAGTTAATTGCGTTAAGGCTTATATAGCTCCTGTAGGGGGAAAAGCATCTCAGGTTACTTTGGGGTTGCTGAGAGCATCTCCGAGGGCACTGAATTGCACAGGCTGATTATTCTCTCTGTCAATAAGTTTTGCTGAATATAAGATGGTTAATTAGCATAAGTTCAGTGCTACATTAGACAACCTATTCAAGCAATATGACTACAATGAGGAAGCTCACAAACTGCTCAGAAGAAAGTGTTCTGCTTAAAACAGAAAAGCTTTTGTTTGGAATATATGATGTTCCACTTCCCCAATTAGTTCTGTTTGGAAAATCTGGTGAAAAAAAATCTGGTGAAGTTCTACTAATGGATGGATTCATTGCTTATTCTTTAACTCAGCTGAACAGCATTAATACAATATATGTTATTTGGGGACATTAAAAATTGAAGTTTTTAATGCTTCTGAATACTTTAGAAATATATTTCTCTTACTGAATTATTTTATTTTACTGATGGTATGTATAACTTATCTAACATTCACTGGAACTAATATGTTCTCACTTAACCCAATGAAAAAAAAATACTGCTTTCAATAATGTAAAAAGACACAAAAAATCACATTTTGAATAACACAAGGTAAATCACATTCTCTGTTTAAACTTATTTCTTACAGTAGTTTCCGTACCTTTCCTTTTAAATATTTGTATTCTAGAAATGTTTTTAATATGATTTATTTGCTTATTTATTTTTAATTCCCACAAACAAATACATGAACAAACTGAAAATATTTGTTAGTCCCTCTCAAGATGCAGGGTCAGTATATAAACTTTCTATCAAGCTCCTTTCTTGCTACACTTAAAAGATAGTGACAATGGAGAAAAAAAAGTTTGAATTGCAAGAGCTTAGTGTATTCCACAAGTTAACAAAAGAAAGAGGACGGATCCCTTTGCTCCCACCCCAGGAATAGACATTTAATTGTTCCTCTGTTTGGTGACTGTCCACAACTTGTCTGAATAACTTTCATTCGGTAAGGGCCAGGTACTGTAATCTTAGCATCTGACATGGCAGAAGAACAAGATGATTCTGAATAGAGGAGCAGTGGAAAGTACTTAAAACAGAAAACCAGCCTTTCAGTTACTACAATAATACAGGTACAGAGACACAGAAATGTCTTGCACAGGACACAAAGTTGACATTCAATTCCTAGAACAATCTGTATAACAAAGGAGCAGCATAATGAAGATCAACTTCCAGTATTTAGCATTCAAAAACAGAGCAGTACAAGCTCATTTGAAAACCCTACTCCTGGAAATGGTTTGTAAATGTTAGCGGATGTAATTTTTTTAAACCCTCAGCTCCATTTTAAAGCTTATGAAACTAGGAGAGTGAAATAAATTCTCATCTAGAAATCACTGGTTTGTCATAGTGTGTTTGATTTTTATCTTGCTTTCAAACTGCTTTAATTAATTATATCATTGAACATTAATTACAAAGCCTTTTAGATATTACACATCCAGATTTAATGTACCTGCTCTTCCAAAACACAGCAAGTTGTACACGCAGGATTCAAAGTACAAAGCAAAAGTTTCAAAACACCCCTAAGCACTCAGTTCCCTTTCAGAAGGAGAGAACTCATATCCGCATAGAGGTAGGCGGCCTTTTGTATGCAGAGATCACACTGTGTTGCACACCTCCTGGTCTCTGCAAGCCTCGCAAGATATAACCATGTAATCAGGGGAAAAGAAACCATATTAGGGGAAAAGAAAGGTGCAGAATGTCCTGAAGGGACAAGACCAAAACATTGCTCTTCTCTGAACCTGAAGGATGTATTTATGTGCATTTGCAACATTACCACACAGATGCTTATTTACAATGCCTCAGAAATCACTGACGCAACCTCTGACACACTGAAGTGCAGTATATTAAGTCAGTTCATGTCCAATCACTTTCAAATGACGTCTTGCTTATAATCACATTTTTCACCTATTTAAGATGCCTACAGAGAAAAGAAACCTTGTAAAAAGTAGAGGATACAAGAAGTTAATGGGGATAGTCACCATAGTTTCTCGAATGATCAAGGAGCTGTTAATATGGAGAATAGAATGAAGAACAAGGGGGAGTGTCTGCTGAGGTAATGTAAGCCCAGCAGACAGTGTCCCAGATTCCTTGCTGAATCCATAGGTTTCCCCAAATTAGTCAGTCTTTCTATGCTTATAGAAGAATGACAACAGCAATTTCTTCTCTGCAATGAATAAATCTCTGCTCACACAGGAAATGAACATCTTCCCACAAAATCATTCCAATGCCAAGTAAAAAACCAACTAACCAACCAAACAAAAACTTTCTTCAGGTGTTTACATCTGCAGGATTAACAGGTGTGAAATCAATGTTCTCCCAATTAAAACACTCTAAATTAATGAAAAGACATCCCAGCAAACAGAAAATGAACTTCACTAGAGTAACATACCTTCCTCTATAAAAACAAACAAACAAAAAAAACAAAGCACATTGCAAGTAAGCTGACAGCATAGTACAATAGCAAAAAAATCAAACTGTGATTTGAGAGAAAAACTGTAAAACAAGTCTCTGACACATCAAGGTGGGGAGAGGGAAAAGGAAGTTTCAAAGTTTGAGAAAGAACATCTTACACAGGGGTATGCTCTCAGAGAAGAGAATACACACACACACACACTCCTAAGGCGTGCTAGTGGTCAGCTGTCAAAAAAAAAAATAAAAAATAATGAAGGCAGTTCACCAGAACTCAGGGAAACATTTGCTAAGAGCATACCAAATTTCAGCACAAGACTTCCAAAATCTCACAAGATGAATTCATTCAATGCTGCAGTCTCTCCCTATGGAGTGCTGAGGGCACTAGGAGAAAAAATGCAACCCTACACCCTTCAGTGGAAACACATTTTAATGTTAGAGCATCCAGCCAAAAGTATAAAATTATTTTTGTACTCTTATTATTTTTGATATCTTCAATATCTATTATTTTTGATATCTTCAATATCTTTATCAATGACCTGGACAAGGGTCATTCAATGACCCTCAGTAAGTTTGCAGATGACACCAAGTTAGGTGTGAGTGTTGATCTGCTCAGGGTAGGAGGACTCTGAAGAGGATCTGGATAGGCTGGACCAATAGGCTGAGGCCACCTGTACGAGGTTCAACAAGGCCAAGTGCTGGGTCCTGTGCCTGGGGAACAACCACCCCATGCAGTGCTAGGCTGAGGGAAGAGTTACTGGAAAGCTACCTGGCAGAAAGGGACCTGGGGGTGTTGGTCCATAGCCGGCTGAATATGAGCCAGCAGTGTGCTCAGGTGGCCAAGAAGGCCAGCAGCATCCTGGCTTGTATCAGGAATAGTGTGGCCAGCAGTACTAGGAAAGTGGTTGTCCCTCTGTACTCAACTGTACTCAACTCTAGTGAGACACTCAAATACTGTGTCCAGTTTTGGGCCCCTCACTACAAGAGGGACACCGAGATACTAGAACATGTCCAAGGAAGGGAAATGAAGCTGGTATCTAGAGAACGAGTCTCATGAGGAGCAGCTGGGGGAACTGAGGTTGTTTAGCCTGGAAAAAAAGAAGGCTTGGTGAGAACTTATCACACCCTACAATTACCTTAAAGGAGGCTATAGTGAGGTGGGGATCTAACTCTTCTCCCAAGCACCAAGTGTTAAGACAATGAAATGGCCTTAAATTGCACCTAGGGAAGTTTAGGTTGGATATTTGGAAAAAACTCTTCACGGCAAGAGTTGTGAAGTAATGGAACAGGCTGCCCAGGGAAGTAGTTGAGTCACCATCCCTGGAGGTCTCCAAAAAATGTGTAGATGTAGAGCTTAGTGAGAGGGTTTAATGGTGGACTTGGTAGCACTACGTTAAAGATTGCATCTTAGAGATCTTTTCCAACCTAAATGCTTGTGCAATACATAGACACTAAAAAAAGGTGATAGATAACATTTTGGCTTTGAATTCCTCCAGATTCTGGAAAGAAACAGAAGACAAATGGCTGTAACTGTAGTGCAAGAAATTGGGAAAAACAAAAGGAATGAATATTAGAAAGTATGCAAAATAAAGAAAAAGCCTTTTATATGTAAAATATGAATGCACATTCTGAAACATTAGTTCTCTGATTTTGTGAAGTCTGTATTTGAAAAACTAAATAAGAAGCACTTTCACACTGAAATATGAAATTTCTTGCTAAGAAATTATTTGGTCTTCAGGGAGAAACGAGCTACTTTTAACCCTTCTGGCATAGCAAAACGTACAGCATAACCGTCCAATGAAAGGAGTCTTCATAAGACCACAGTATGCATATTGTTCTTCTGCTGCCCTAATTATTGTAAAACATCCACTTAACACTAACTGCCTCTAGCCATATCAGGAACATGACACTAATGGATTTGATGGTGGCAAGAATCATGCAGATAACATCTGCTTTAGCTATTCCATTATGAAAAACGTCCCAAATTCTTGTCTGGGGTTAAATGGAAATAGTGATGGAAATGTCACAGTTGGAGATGTCATGAAGGTCACGACTATGTGAAATGAAATAGGAAATCATTTAATTAGGTCATGAGTCATTTTGATTGCTGTGAGATGTTTCCATAGACTGTTCCCAAGCATTTAACTCAAATACTCAGAAAATGAGTATTTCCTATATAAACTAATAACCTTTGGGGGTCAACAACTGTAAAGAAGATGAATAAAGCCTTCATTTGTTTAATGATCTGCTCCTTCGAAACAATAATAAAACCAAAGGCAGTGGCTCGTTTTGATATTTTAATCTTAGCCGTTCAGTATGAAATAAACCTTATGAAGGTGAAAGAACACTGAAAAAGGTGATAAGCAAGAATAAAGAAACATGTAATCACCTCAAGAACTAAAAGATGGGAAAGATTTTTCATTGCTAGTTTTCTGGAAATTTTCTACACGTTTTGCTAGATGCAGTATCTTTTTAGGTTTCACATGAATACAAGTGACAGTAAGCATAATCAAGGAGCTGAAAAAATCATATACAGCTGACAACAAAAATAAGCCTGAAAAGAGTTTTCTTGGTAATACTGCAAAGAGCAGTATGAAAGTAAGTGTATTCCTACCTACATCTCCAGGTAGCATTCTCCTACCGCTGAAGAAAGAGCTAGGGAAATGAGCTGAGCTTCACAAGAGCAGAACCTTGCAGTGAAAATTGTAGATCCCCCCCACACACTGTATCTATTTGCAGCCTTCCTTCTGTCCAGCACTAACCTCCAACTCATACTAAGCATACTAAGCTGTGAAGGTAACCCTCACCTCCCACCCCACCTCCGTTCAACTCTTGCTTGTGGAAGGAGTCACAGATACAGCATCATCTGCTCTAGCATTTCATCGAGAAGAAAGATGACATCAATCACACAGCCAGCTGGCAGACAGGGGATTTGTTTCCAACTTATTCCTCTATGTGTTCATGGGTCTTGTAGCCTAACACTCCCATTCACATTTCAGAATATATTATGGTACATTAGTCACATGGATATAATATGGTATATAATGTATGTATGGTACATAACAACACATGGATATACTATTCAAAGATGCTCGTCGGTATCTCGAGACCTGTTCACAGATGAACATCAAATGCATTCCTGCCCAAAGGTCAGTAAAGTAACACTTAGCAGTGGTGAGGCCGCACCTGAAATACTGGGTCCAGTTCTGGGTTTCCCAGTACAAGAGAGACACAGAGCTACCAGAGACAGCCCAATGAAGGGCCATGAGAGTTAAATGACTGGAGCATCACTTCTGAAGAACAGCTGAGACAGCTGGGACTGTTCAGCCTGGAGAAAGGGTGGCTCAGGGTGGTGGGGAATCTTATTGATGTATATAAATACCTGAAGGAAGGGAGCAAAGACGACAGTCAGGCTCTTTTCAGTGGTGCCCAGTGACAGGGCAAGAGGCAATGGGCAGAGTGAAACACAGGAGGTTCCCTTTGAACATCAGGAAGCACTTCTTTATTGCGTGGGTGACAAAGCACTGGCACGGGTTGCCCAGAGAGGCTGTGGAGTCTCCCTCCTTGGAAATATCAAAAGTCATTTGGACAGGGTCCTGGGCAACGTGCTGTAGATGACCCTGCTTGAGCAGGGGTTTGGGCCACATGACCTCTGGTGGCTACTTCTAAACTTACCTACTCCACAAGTTATGATTCTTATGATTCTTCTCAGTTCCTCTCAGCACAAAGCCATAGCAGAGTCTACCAGTGTCAGATACTTTCTCCCATATTGTTACTGGAAGCAGCAGGACCGAGAAGTACCTAGCACTGTTCTCAAGTCCTTTGCCCAGCACCCGAGGCTGCACTGACTGCAGCTGCCTCAGAACAAGAAGATCCCAATTTACCTCTTGACAGGACAGCAACTGCCTGAAACCCAGTTGAAGAACCAGAAGAGACCAAAAATGGGTTTCCTTAACTGACCCCTCCCCCTCAAATGCATGTACTTTCACTAACTTTGAGAAGTTGCAAGACAAAACACTCTGAAGGCAGAAGGTAGGAGTAAGGATAGCTTAGCTTTCATCATTCTAACATGAATACCATGGTGGTGATGAACTAACAGCCTACGTAAAGAGATTGTTTTTAAGATACACAGCCTCTATCTGACACTCCTAGTTCAATGAACACCACCTAGCTAATGCTGCACCTTCCTATAAAGCAGAAACAAGAAATGCACGTGCATGTGTTTGCTAGGGCCTGCCTGGGTTGCCATGACTATGCCAATTTCTGCTGATAAAAGATGCTTTGATGCTACATCACATTTGTACTGTCAGGCATAAACAACAGTCCTAGACTGAGTTTCACAATAGATAATGACCCCAGTATTAAACGATTAAAATATAAGTACTTGAGAACACCCCTCAATCTCCCCTACCCTCATTCCTTTTGTACTTCATCCAGTTAAGATAACAAGACAAGCATTTTCACTTTCCTGCTCTTGTCTACTGGATCAAAACTCTGGGCACAAAGTGCTAGTATCTGTAAGGTGTTTTATGTACACACCAAAACATCTCTGGCTTCATTAAAAATTTGAAAACACTAAGGTAATGAGAAAAAGTAAAACAAAAAGGAATAAATATGCAAAATAGTTTAAATACTAAAATCTAAAATATACTTTTAAGATATGTAGACAATATTTAAATCAACTGAGATAGATTTATTGATGCCAAAGCCAAGTTTGCACCAGGTATTGTCCAACATGCACAGGTGCGCATGCATGCACAGCTCTTTGTGGAGAGATGGCAATCACTTTTACCAGCCTGACATTTCAGGTGCTTCACCTCTCCACCTTCCTCCTGGCTCCTCAGGCCTCCAGATCTCTCTCTCCCCAGGGGTGGCAGACATGACCCTACTTTCTAGCACAGTGCAGACACAATGGCAGGATGGGACACCTTTGTTTGCCTGTCCTTGAAAAGTTGTGAAGCTACAAAAGATCATTAGAGATGCTCCAAAGTGGCTTTCACACATTCTTTTGTCTTCCATTTCCTTAAAAGTCATGTAATAAGATAATGAAGCCTGCACATTCAGACGGGCAGAGGCCTAGTGACATTACTTTGCAAGTGGGGATCTAATGCTTAAATGAAGGGCACATGGCAACATCCCACTGTGTAACCAGCTGCAAAGCCTTCCTTTTCTTCTGAAATGGGTTTTAAAGTGTCACACACTTCTGCCTCAAGCATGTTTTACTGAATCACAGAATCATCTAGGTTGGAAGAGACCTCCAAGATCACCTCGTCCAACCTCTGACCAAGACTAACAAGTCCTCCACTAAACCATATCATTAAGCTCTACATCTAAACGTCTTTTAAAGACCTCCAGGGATGGTGACTCAACCACTTCCATGGATATCCCATTCCAATGCCTAATGCCTGTTTTAAGGCTACAGCCATCCGTACTCGGTAATTCCTCTCCAGTTTAATTACTCTTTCTTGAATAAATACTTAAAGCAACTTTGAACAGTCATCATTTATTATACCAGCTTTACTGCTGGCAGCTCCTTAGGAATTAAGGCATTGAAGAAACTTCTATCCATAAAACTTGTAGCGCTAACTAGATTAGTTACAGTTTCTGTAAGCAATATCCTCCAACATTACTCCCAAATCTTTGAGAAATACAGCTCAGCAGTAATAAATGACCTATAAAAGTGTCCGTGGCCATTCATGAGAAAAATACAGGCTTTACTCTTCGTCTAAGTGCTCAAACATCATTTCTTCCTCCATTACTTTTGAAGGTTCAACTGTCATTTGCAACTTGACCTGTTGAAGCAATTCGTCCCTAGAGTTCAAGTGTTTTTTATATAAGCATATAAATAAGCATATTTTATGCTTATTTCCCTTTTAAGGATTATCTTCACAGCCTTCAAAGTCAATCCAGCAAGACTGACAGTTTTTCTAAAGCCTCCAATACAGCAAACTCATCCCGTCAGTCTTGAGGACATCCAAATCAACTCTTGAGATATCTCCAAGTGTTTCTGGGATGCTTAAATGATACTACATTCATATACTTCATAATCTGAACTTTCAGACAGCTAATTAAAAGTTTTGATTCAGTTTGGTCCTGCAAACCTAGCTTTAATAGCACAAGCCACAATCATACCAAAATTTTGTTCCCTTTTTATAAAGGGAAAATTACACTATAAATACATGCATAAGGCTTTAGTCAAAAAGAAAACACTATCTGCTTAACTCTAAAATGGAAAGGGAAAAAAATGTTAAAAACTAGGATGTCTGCCAAGTTTTCTCTGTAGTGTTCTAGCAGCTTATTCATTCGGTCATACAACTCACATTTGACATCACTGACTCAACGAAAAGATGCTAGGAAGAGCCAACAACTTAAAATTAACATTCAGATGTCTATTTTCTGGTAACAGGGATAGATTAAGGAATCTGTTTCTCTCTTAGAGGCAAAGCATCCTCCCCTTGAATCGCAAAAAACATTTTCATGGCTTCCAGTTAAAGCATAAGACTGTATGGTGTAAATGACTTGAGTATGAGAGGGATTGCCAGCCATCATGGAAAAAGAAAAGATGGAAATGGTATGATTTCAGCTAACAGAGTGCTTAACTTCCAATGGTCTTTGAAGTTCAAGATTCAGACACTGGAATCATAGCAAACAAATACAGATAATTAGTAATCTGCAGTTTATGAGGTTACTTTGGATTGTTAGACAAAGTAGCAGTGTGGCTGAATAATTGCAGTTAGATTTCCCTCTCTACCCACTGAACTTTAACGCCTCTGATAAATTTCAGTACTAGTGGCTTGCTCTGTTGCTGAAGCTTGCATTCATTACCTTTCTAGGAGTACATTATGCTTCCTAGAGCACAGAGTATTATTCTGGAATTCTTAATGAAGTATAAATCCTTGCCAGTTTTATCTGAAAATGTCTTGCTCCTTTAAAATAGGAAACTTGCAAGCATCTTAGCTTTTAGTTGCTGCAGTATTAATTAAATCATTTATTACTGGGCGTGAGGAAGCAATCTCAAATCTTTAGTATTGCATGTTTTCAGTCTTGACTATAAAGCCAGAGAAGTTGAGGTCTGCTAAAGGCATTTTAGCTAGTTTCAAAACCATCTTGTCAATACTCAAGCATTACATCTGGAGTATCATCATACAGAAGGATACTAGTCATTTACATTTGTTTTCTGTGTTACTTCAGCTCAGCCTTCCCTTCACTGAAAATGAGGGCTGACAAAGATGTGATGGAGCAAGAAGCATCTCTAACAGGACCTGAGGTTATGTAGCTCCACACAAATACTTAAACCTAGAATCCGAGTCCCTTGATTTAGTCATATTGATTGAGCACAGAAATAAAAGATGAAAATCTCAAGACGTGACTTAACACAATATGAATGCCTGCTGGGATCCAAATGCAGTAGAAGGCTGTGGGGACCACAACCATCACCCAGCCACCGCAGCTGAGGGGAGGCACTGGGGCAGCTGCAGTCTCCTCCTGCTGTGACACCAGTCACCCTGCCATGAGCTGCACCTTAAGGTACAGATACTACCAGTTCTTGAGGGGGCTCTGTGAAGTGTAGCTTTTGATTCAGCATTTGAGAGGACCTAGGTTGGTTTTTCAGTTACCTCCCCATCCCACAAGCTTATGAAATACAAGCTTTCATATTCAAGCCTTGTTTAGGAGCTACCATACCAAACAGCCTAAACACGCAAGCAGAAAAGGAGATCCACATCTCAGAGTCAGAAAAGTTGAGACTCTTGTGGGGCATACACTTTTCAGCATGGGCCTCAGCAATCCCAATCTTCCACCCATTCAGCAATCTTCCTGAAAAGCCTGCCAATATTTCATTTTTTTTTCCCAGTTATCTACTTTTCGAAGTGATATACTTTTCCAGTTGTACTTTACTTTTATAAACCTTTACCAATGTTGAAGCAAAACATCCTGGCAAGAAAGGCAATGTTTGAAGTCTGGAGATGTCATCACAGACTACCAAATAAAATACCCTAGGGCTCCAAGAAAAATCAAATACCTTCCCACTTAGAAGAAAACAAGAGTTTTATCCCTTCCCCTCCCCCCCCCCCCCAACTCCATTAATTAACAAAGTATATGCATTATTTACACGTAAACAATTGGTGCAAGAACAACTTCAGCTTCAGGCAACATGGGAAGATTTAACTGGTCATGAGGATAAAGGGAAGGGCACCACCGCCCCTTCACATGGGCTACTCCAGAAGTCACCAGTTTAGAAGCATTCAGCACACACTCCGCCAGCACCTAGTGGAATATACATGTGCCAGAATGCTCAGAGATGGAATCCTTGTGTGTCAAGAAAACTGCAACCAAATTGTAACACACTAGAGAGGAAGCCATATCTTGTATTCTCTCCTGATAATCTCAGGATATGAAGGAATGCAGGGTTGAACCTGCCTATGTATTGAAGAAGAGTAGAACTAGTACAGTGCATTATCACATGTGCAGTAAATTATCAGTTTAAGGAAATTTGTTTTAAGTAATCAGCTACTGTCTTTCTCTGCCTCAAAGGTAAACCCTGGCTATATGCTATCTGAACAGGAGGAACACCAGTCTTAGCTTAGTTGAAAACTCAAGTAAGCTCTGACCCTCATATTTGCCCACTTGCCCTGCATCACAATCATATTCTAGATTATTTCCTAAACATTATAACACATTAAATATTTGCATGCATAATAATTTGTTGCATGCATCAAGGTACCTGTTCTCTATGCTCACTGCAGCATACCACATTGTTGTTGTGGTTTAACCCGGCTGGCAGCTAAACACCACACAGCCGTTCGCTCACCCTCCCCCCTCCCTCTCTGGGATGGGGGAGAGAAACGGAAAAGGGAAGCCTGTGAGTTGAGATAAAGACAGTTTATTAAGATAGAAAATAATAATGATAATAATAATAATAATATGTACAAACAAGTGATGCACAATGCAATTGCTCACCACCTGCTGACCGATGCCCAGCCCAACCCCGAGCAGCCGGCCCCCCCCACCCCGGCTAGCCACCCCTATATATTGTTTAGCATGATGTCAGATGGTATGGAATACCCCTTTGGCCAGTTTGGGTCAGCTGTCC
>NC_048897.1:63700609-63703093 GCF_011077185.1 Oxyura jamaicensis
CAGCAATTAAAACATCAGCATGTTATCAGCACTCTTCTCATCCTAATCCAAAACATAGCACCCTACCAGCTACTAGGAGGAAAAATAACTGTCCTAACTGAAACCAGGACAATTGTCTATGCAAATAGTGGAAATGAAACTCACCGGCATCAGAAAGAAAAGCCCCAACACAAGCTAGCATGAGCTAGCACTCAATTGCGCTGTCCTCTAAAACATAATTAGACAATAGTTAAGAACCAGATTCCTATACACTTACAAATAGTTTCAGATTAAACTACTTTGCTTCAAGAGGTTGGTTCCTCCGCCTGAGAATAACAATAGTCACTAGATAAGGGATACAATCAGTCTTCATTTATGGGTTGAATTCTGCTTTGAAATACAGTCACAGCAAGAGGCACATTTCTTTGTGCTGGAAGACAGAGAAAGCTATGTACTAAAAGGAAGTGCTAACACTTGGCTTGGAACAGTCACTGTTTTGGAAATGCTCAGGGACTGGGAGAAGCACATACCAGTGGGTCTGATGCACTTAGACAAGAGCCTTATTCACCCTCTTCCCTGCACATCACAGCCATACCCAGTAGGACAGCAGCCTGTTTGCACAAGTTCAGTCCTGTTGTTTTTCAGAGTTGAAAAACAGAAAGGGATGTGGGGAGAAAATCAGGTTTAGGATGTCGTTTCTCTGCTATTTTAATAGTATCACTTATGGAAGTCACTCAGCTACACTGGGGGTGAGTTCTGTGCTGGACCACTGGGATTTTGGAAAAAAAAAATCTTTAAATAAATTGTGTGCATTACAGTGATGTACTTTGACCTTTCGCAATTCACACTTTACAGAAATGTTCCTGGCAAAGGGCAAGAGGAAAAAATGTTGCTTTTTCTACCCTGAGAAACAGTTGTAAAATGTATACCTATACCACAGAGCTTACAAATCGCAAAACCATGACCAATAAGACTTGGTCTGAAGAATAAAAAATTCTCGTTTATAATTTCTATCAGATGTCAAAGCCCATTCTAAAACGTATTTTAAAAGAATCAGACATTATTAGGGTAGCTAATGCAGTCAAACTGAAAATTTTGTAAGAGAGGAATGAAGTTGGTTTTATTTTTATATTTACTTTTTTAAAAAACATGTATCACATTGGGGCTAGTGGTTTTAATATTAGAACAGACGCCCTGGGAACCTAGCCCTCAATTCTGATCAGAGAATAAGTGGCCATCAGCAAACCACCTGAGTTCTCTACCTCATTTTTCTTGTATTTAAAACAGAAGCAATTAGAGCATTTCTGAAGGATACTGCAAAAAGCATTTAATGACATTTAACTTATTTAATGAATTAATCAAGATTCACTTAAAGAAGCATAACTGATAGTTAAATAACTTTCTGGTATTTGAAAATCTCTGCTATTATGAGGTATTGTTATTCTAATTGTTAATGATATTTTCTCTTCCAGTTTGGAAGAGAAAAACTATTCAGCCAAGTTCAGTACTACTGTTGAAAATCAGCACTACTTCTGCAGTGTTAACTTTCTGGTATTTTACCTAGGTAGTTGTTTAAACTGTACTATGTTGTGCCCCAGAACAGATATTCTAATATGATTTAATATTGTATTTGAATTATACCTGCTTGGAATCTCAAGCTAGCTTTTAGCACTGAAAAAAAAATAAAATGTAAAGAACTTTGGCTAGTTGCCTCCACTGCTGGAAAAAGGACTGAATGTTGGTGCTTTCTGAGCTGCCATATTGCCCTTCCTCAGTATTACAAGAATACCTGCCCACCTCATCTTGTGTCACATCTCACTTCAAATAACAGGCTGGGAAAGGAAGCTGTTTTGGAAGATTTCAAAAAGCTGTTCTGGAAGATTCACCACCAGTGCCCATGTTTTGTAGGTGAAGTGTGTTATTCTAATACCCCAAGAATCAAAAGCATAGAGATGTTACATACAACAGCCAAGTTACACTGTTAATGTCAAGACAATAAGCACGTTGAAAGAAAGCCTAACAAAGCTGAGCAAAGGGCATAGAAGAGGTTTCAGAGGCAGAGATTTTGGTACAGAGCTCTGCCAAGCCTCACCTCTCATAAAGGCTGTTCCTCATACAACAGTCACTAGTAGCACGTGATCCTCTCTCAGTGTAAGATCAGCTCCTTGAGGGTGTAAACTATTATTTCACTAGCGTAGCTGTGATTTTTGCTGCTTCAGACTTGCTCAAAGATACTTCTTTCATCCAGCTCCTCACTGCTGCTCTGCATGTGCTTATTCACAAAAATATGCTTATTCATGTGTCTAAGACTTTGTTTGGACAGATCACCTCTAAAACCCATGACCATTCTGCTCCAATTTTGTATTAATAAGTAAAAATAATAGTCAATCAGCAGAACACTTACTTTGGAAGTTACATTTCCTTATTCAGAAGTTTTTGCCAGCCAAGTGGGAAAAAAAAAAAAAAAACAACTTACTCAAAACCCACATCTGTTAACTTTTGTTG
>NC_048897.1:63703193-63770016 GCF_011077185.1 Oxyura jamaicensis
CCATTAGAAATGAACCACCCAGGGAAATGACAGAAGGCTCCCATGGTTTGCACCCTTTAACATGCCTCAATCAGCTATGAGAAGTTTCTTCATCAATTTTCTTCCGTTTGGCCTTCCATACTGGAAATTTCAGCTACTGCTGCACCATCCTGGGTATGACCTCAGGATCCCATGGCCCTGCTCTGCCCACACATCTCTAGAGCACCCTGTAGTCTAATGGGAGAACATACAAAATCTGATCATATGCAACAGGAGTTTTTGGCCCCACAAAAACGTGCCTTTCTATTAAGAGGCCACTAATGGCTCATAGGCAGCAAAGGGAAATCACAGCTGTGAGGGTTCCTCCTACCATTGCCATTTAGATATGTGCCTGAGACTGCAGGAACCACTGCAAGCAAGAACACACGAGCACTGCCAACACACTGATCAACACACTACCAAATTCATACTAGTCCCAGAATTAAAGGAATAGGAGCATGTAGGGGAGAAACCACAAAAACAGTTGCTTTTATCTACTAATTTTTGGGCAGCAATAGGAAAGTCTTTGGCTAAATATTTTTTCCCGTACCAGGGCTCAATCTGCAAGTTTTGTTTATCTTTAGCACCCAGTGGACACAGATAACGACAGTTTGGATCAAAAGGCAACTTTAGTAGATCTGAATAGGTACGGAGTGAATAAAGTTTCAAAACCTAATGACAGAAAAGATGAAATTTGATGTTTTTAATATCCATTTACATTTATAACTTCTAACATATAAAAGGGACCAAAACCACCCCATAAATCTGCAAAGCTGACAGCATAATTGAAAAGGAAAATAGTCCCGTCATCTAAAGACATTCTGCAGCTGTAACTTAAGCATGATTCAAGCAATTAAGCTTTATTTCTTGAAGAACTGTGTACTAGTTGCATTTATACTTCTGCTAAAGGTGGGAGTTTCTGGCCTTATCTAACAGTCCACTATGGTTTCAGTTAGCAAAATTAAAGCTGACCATACCAGTACAAGTATTTAATTTTTACAGCTCAGCCCTAGGAAATGGTGTAATCCTAAGCTTCCTAACAATTTGAACAGACATGATGTAACACAACAAAATATTACCTTATGTAACCTGTATGGAAGCATTCCAAAGGTCTGCTTACTTTAGGTCCTATCCATCTTTAAAAAAAAAAGCTTGATACGCATCAGCACGCTTGCAGGTAATTATTATGAGACAAGCACTTGAAACAATGGCTGCAAAATACTCTAATCATACCATGGATTATATAGAAGGTTGGGTGAGTACAGTGGCTATCCAATGACAAACTGGTTCACGCAACTCCACCTAAAAGCATGACACACAGCTAGAGAAGAATTTTCCACTTGTTGTCAAACAATTTCTTAGCCTTTCATTGGCCCAATACAGAGCTCTAGAGATATAGTTCAGCTATCATTTAATTAGCTCTTCATATTTGGGCCTTTCTTCTATTCTTACTCTACAGAGCTCTAATCTATAAAGTCAACCAAGAAAATCAAGCTCTAGTCTAAAAGAGATCTTGAAAGCTTACTATAGAAAGCAGCTCTGACATTTTCCAGGGTGATCTAGATGATCCAGAAGACATGAAATTACAACTTAAAGCTATTTGACTATACTTGCTCAAAAATATAGAAATATAGATTTGAGATCGCAAAGAACTTCCTTTCCATTTCCATAGAATTAGATACAAAAATATCCCCTCATCAAAATGCAGTAAAGTTTAGTTATCTGGAATATATTTCACTGTATTAACAAGAATCTCTACTTTAGACTTGATTTGGTTCAATTCCAGCCTCTCCCAAACATCAAACACTAGCAAAACTGTGATTGTCAGTGGACTTGAGCCATGAAAGAGCCCCTTAGTAAGTTCTCACATTCAAAAGAACCTATAAATGAACCTGGCTGGCACAGTGACCTCAGAACTAAGCCTTACATTAAATACATCCAGCTTGTAAAATGCAAAGTTAATACATATACAGGCTGTTCAAAGTGTGTAGTTAATCCATTCCTCAAAAGATTCTCAGGCAATATTGCAGAATGGAAACATCAAAATATTAGTGCCTTCTGGCAACAGACATAGTTATTTTTTTTTCTTTCTTTTTTTTTTTTTTTTTTTTTTTTTTTTACATTCCACCAAAAATCGCAAGTCACTGGGCTAAACATGCAAACATGCACAATGGATAATAGAGCTCAAAATATTTTTTTTTGCGCACATATGAATGACATACAGAATCACAGAAAACAGGGTTGAAAGAGACTTACGCATTTTGATTGTGCTGCACCCAGCTTTCCTTTCAGGTGCAGTCCACTCTCACATAAATAATGAATATCTAACAGGTTCCTGAAAATCTGCACAAGCTTCACAACCCAGCATTCATTCCAGTACCTCACTACTCCTGGCATTAGGAAAAGCTTTGTAATGATGGTTAACCAGGTGCTCCCCTCCTACCGTTTTAGCCCCTTAAACCTAGAATCGTAGAATATTCCGAGTTGGAAGAGACCCATAAGGATCATCAAATCCAACTCCTTGCACCGCACAGGCCTACCCAAAAGTTTAGACCATGTGACTTAGTGTGCAGTCCAAACGTTTCTTAAATTCATACAGGCTTGGTGCAGCGACTACTTCACTGGGGAGCCTGTTCCAGTGCGCAACCACCCTCTCTGTGAAAAATCTCCTCCTGGTATCTAGTCTGAACTTCCCCTGCCTCAGCTTCACCCCCTTCCCGCAGGTCCTATCACTGGTGGTTATGGAGAATAGGTCACCCGCCTCTCCAGTCCCCCTTGCGAGGAAGTTGTAGACCGCAATGAGGTCCCCTCTCAGCCTCTTCTTCTCTAGGCTGAACAGGCCCAGTGACCTCAGCCGCTCTTCATACGTCATCCCCTCCAGGCCCTTCACCATCTTCGTCACCCTCCTCTGGACACTCTCCAACAACAGTTGAATGTCCTTTTTGTACTGTGGTGCCCAGAACTGCACACAGTACTCAAGGTGAGGCCGCACCAGTGCAGAGTAGAGCGGGACGATCACTTCACTTGCCCTACTAGCGATGCCGTGTTTGATGCACCCCAGGATATAGTTGGCCTTCCTGGCTGCCAGGGCACACTGCTTGCTCATATTCAACTTGCTGTCAACCACGACCCCCAGATCCCTCTCTGCGGGGCTGCACTCCAGCCTCTCATGGCCCAGTCTGTATGTATGGCCAGGGTTCCCTTGTCCCAGGTGCAGGACCCGGCACTTGCTTTTGTGAAACTTCATGCAGTTGGTGATCGCCCAGTTCTCCAACCTGTCCAGATCTCTCTGCAAGACCTTTCCACTCTTGTCCGAGTCTACAACTCCTCCAAGTTTGGTGCTGTCGGCAAATTTGCTCAAAACACCTTCTAGTCCTACATCCAAATCGTTTATAAAGACATTGAACCTAATAAACACCAAGTAATTAATCATTTTTTTCTTCTTCAAAACTTCTGCATAAGCGGGCAGATTGATTGCATCTCCCCTCCGCATTTTCTTCACTCAAATGCAATCTCCTTTTTCTTTCAAAGGTCACATTTTATTTTTTGTACTGTATTCTAAACATTCTTTCCCAAAATTCATTGCTCAAGGCAAATCACAGTGATTCAGATGAAACTAAGAGCCTTGGATGGAGCAGATTACTTTACATCTGCTATAAAGGATACATCAACTTAAACATCCCCATTTGTATTTTGAAAAAAAAAAAATCACATAGACCACCATTTGCATCCACCAGAAGCCTTAGCAACGTTTTAAAACAAGTTTTTCCCCTAAAGAACAACTATAAATAACTATTCCTAAGTGCATAATTTATCACCTTATAAATTTATTAAAAATGTATTAGTTTTCTTGTATTTCCTTTATTTTTCTTTTTTACACAGGTTTCCAAAGCAGTTTGCATTTTCCAAGTTGGTTGTAGCCCAGCATCACCTGTCAAAATATCATAGCACACATCCTTTCTATTTTGCCACCCCTACTGAAAAATAAAGCATGGAATGGCAATCAACCCAGAAACAAAAATCTTGCATAAATGCAGTTAGAACAGCCTTCTCACTTGATAGCAAATTATTGACAGCGATTCCTTTAATATGCTTTAGCAGCCTACTAATAATATATTAATTTAAGAATTGTCTCAGCAAGTCCATCTAACAAATAAGACTGCTTGATAAGCATATAAGATAGTATTAAAAACTTTACATGACATTGGCTGGATCTGCTACATTTTTCCCAGAGGAAGTAAAGTTGATTTCAGATTATCAGTCTGGGGCAAGTCTGTCTGGATAATCACAGATCTCCTCCTTATCCTACAACTGCTATCAGATGTTTGGAGGAACTGATACTAGTCTAATTTAGACTGGGCAACGTAGGAGAACCTGTTATCTATGCCAGGAAAGAAGCGCTTATGAAACACCTCTTTCAGTATTTGCTTTTTGAGGCATCCCCACTCTCATCCTCCTCTTCTTGTCCTGTTCTGCAACTCCTGAGTGTCAACAGAATGACTGCTCCTGAAATGATAAAGCAAAATAGAAAACACTTTTATTCTCATTCACATATCCATACTTCTAATCAACATGCTGCCTACAGCACCTTATTATCTTGCCCACACTTTGTCAATTCATCTTACAGCTTTAAGCTCCCCAAGGCAAAGCAGTGGAATATCTTGTTTACTTACAATCATATACTATGGCTCCTACAGGGGCTTGACCACTAACTGAAGCTGTAGCTTCCTGTTGTCACGGAAGTAATATAGCACAATCCCTCTAAGTCCAAATTGCTTTCATTTGCTACACATGGTACAAACAACTATTACAAGTTGTAAGCCCATACAGAAGCTGGTTCCTATGAATTTGAAACAAGCGCTTTGGAGCAGAATTTTATAAGGCATCAGCAACTTCTTGTTAATTAAGTAAACTGCAGCAGAAATAGAGAACATGTATCACACTTAAAAAAAAAAAAAAAATCTGCACTGCACCAGCAACACTTCCTCCATGCACAAATCATTTCTATCTAGCACAGATCAAATACACTTTATCCACTATGCTAATAGAATGACTTCACTTTCCTCTTATGCCCTGATCTAAATATTTAAGTGACTATTTGGTTAAGTGTATTTTTATCCTTTATCAGAATAATACATGGAGGGGAAAAAAGGCCACCTACTTAGAATTTTATTTTATTTTGGAGACCCAAACCCCCTCCATTTCCTAGTAGACTTGTTGCATCATGTAGAACCCTCCCTTAAATGAGGCCTCAAGCTTGATTCATCATCTTGGCAATGTTTTCAGGTGCAGAAAGAGAGTCTTGCAATACAAATCTGAGCACAAAGCCTTAGAAGAACATCTCCTGCATGTCCCCCACCCACTGATTTGTATTTTTCCTGTCAGCCCATGCTTCTGACAAACATATTCTGAGGCCGCACCTCGAGTACTGTGTTCAGTTTTGGGCCCCTCGCTACAAGAAGGACATCGAGGTGCTCGAGCGAGTCCAGAGAAGGGCTACGAAGCTGGTGAGGGGCCTGGAGAACAAGTCTTACGAGGAGCGGCTGAGGGAGCTGGGCTTGTTCAGCCTGGAGAAAAGGAGGCTCAGGGGTGACCTTATCGCTCTCTACAGGTACCTCAAGGGAGGCTGTAGCGAGCTGGGGGTTGGTCTGTTCTCCCACGTGCCTGGTGACAGGACGAGGGGGAATGGGCTTAAGTTGCGCCAGGGGAGTTTTAGGTTGGATGTTAGGAAGAACTTCTTTACCGAAAGGGTTGTTAGACACTGGAACGGGCTGCCCAGGGAAGTGGTGGAGTCACCATCCCTGGAGGTCTTTAAAAGACGTTTAGATGTAGAGCTTAGGGATATGGTGTAGTGGGGACTGTTAGTGTTAGGTCAGAGGTTGCACTTGATGATCTTGAGGTCTCTTCCAACCTAGAAAATTCTGTGATTCTGTGATATGTTCTGATCTGTTTGTTAGCGCTCCCAAAGTGATGGGCAAAATGGTAGAAAGTTATCACACATAATTAGTACAAATATTTAGCGTAAAGGGGAAAATTTAAGAGAAATCTGCAAAATTTGTCACCCGTACCACACCTTAGAGCTTGTGACTACAATGAATTAGATTTAGACTTGCTTTGTAATAAACGCTGAGAAGACAAAAAATACTCAACATTATCATCTATATAGCTCATAACAATAATACAATATAGAGATGTGACTTCTTTTTTCAAACTGTAAATTAAACACTACTCTGGTCTTTGAAAGTCAAAAGCACTTTCTCTTGACACAGCAAGAGAATACAGTATCTTTCACTTCATAGCAGTGCTTAGTAAAGCTTTGTAGTGTAGGTGAATATGTGGATCTGTTCTCCAAGAATCTCAGGCAAATCAAATGTCTAATTATGGTTCCCAGCCCATTCTGAAATCAGCATTTTAGCCAGCATGAATAGGTAAAATGAACTCCAGAGGTTTAGTGGTTTGTCCAAGATCACAAAGAGCTGATGGCAGCACTGGTGTGTAGTCAGAGTTCTTGGAGTACTTGTACTCTCCTGTTCTAACCACAGGACCACACACCCACATCACCCCATAAACCTGCTGCACTCGGAGTCAGGAAACACGATTTTAATAAAAACATTTTCAGAATAAGCTCGTGCCTCCCCATGTGAAGAATAAATACCACAGCCCAGAACAACTGCAGAACTCCATTAAATTTTTGCTGTCAGATTAAGAGTCGTGACTAGAACTTCTGGGCTAAAGATGAAATAACTGAAAACTCTTTTCCATCTGGATATTTAACTACCTACTATATTTGAACATGCAGGCAATAATGGAGGCACCAGAGCAAGTGAGCTGCTAGGGGTGGTGGGGATGCTGAACTTTGCCAGCCTATTTTTAACTGAACAATGAAACAAGGTCATTAAATGAGTTTCTATCTTCAGGTAATACTTAGCTGCTCTTCCTCCTGGTTTTGCTGTTTGTACATTAGAAAACAAAGAGCAAAACAGATGGAAATTACTACAAGTTGTATCTGCTCAATGGTACAGGGAACAGGGAACCCAACTCTCACATAATGAATTCAGAATAAATTTAACTTGTGTATGTAAAGCAATCTGTTCTTGGATATTCTTGCACTGGCCGAGGGTCAGTTTTGTTTATAACATGACCACCCACACTCGCTATAGACTAAATCTTACATAAACAAACCTAGACAGTATGATTAAAGGATAAACATAACTAATGCTTAGAACCAGAGTTTATGATGAACGAAAAAGAGCCAGAGCACAAAACACCACAGTAAAACAAATAAACAAAAAGGCAAAAAAGCACCATGCACATACATTTACTTTCTGGCCTGTCCAAAACATATTTTCTGTTAAAAACTGACCTAAGTTTCATTCAGCTGATTTCTTAACTTGCTTTAGTTTTTCCCCTTATTATTGCTTAATAGGAACATGTTATCAAAATAAAACTATAGAGAGAAATAACGTTAATAGTAAATGAACAGCTATGAGAACCTGCAACTCTATAGCTTCTTCATTCAAGATTGTGCAAGGAAAATCATTCTGATATTTGATGAGAACAGTGAAATGACCACTGCCACTGCAAGGCACATGGCAAACGTAGACTCCCCCCCCCCCCCCCCCAGTTCAAATATAGAAGATATTTCAGATTGCATTCCAGCATTCAGTTTAGGAAAAATCACTTTACCACATAGGAATGCTAAACAAAGACAAAATAGTGAAACCCAGAAAGTACATAGATGAAGAGCATAATGTGAGCAACACAATTCTGATTGCTTTCAAACTATTATGGTTGGAGTTGTCATGGAAAAGGATATTGAAGAACACAGAAATTTATACATTTTGCTTTCAAAAATTAAATAACCTAAATATCAGAAAGTCATTCAGGATTTTAATAAGATTTCAGTATTTTTATTAAAGTTATTAACATATCTGAGTAGAAATGATGGACAAGCTTAGCATTTGTGATGACAGAATTACATCTGACCATCATGTTAATTATCTTATTACCAAATGTTTGTTTATGTTGATGCAAGTTGCTTTTGTCACTGTGAAATCTCCTTTCAAGTCCCTACTTCTCAAAGTAACGTGAGCTGCTCCAAGACAGCATTTAAGTCACAGAACTGCCAAGTTCCACAAGAAAAATTAAGTCATTCTTTATCCACTTTCCAAAATCAAGGATGCGGTACAACTTTGTCAATTATCAATGTAGGGAACTCATTTTCTCATACACTGACAAACACCAGGAAGCATAATCTGAATGTCTACACAGATATAATTTACTATTTGGGAAAAGAGTAGGGAAAAATAGTTTTGTTTTACAAAACTACCTAGCCTATTTGTGACTTTGGGAAAAAGATGGTGAATCAACCTCATCAAAAAACAAAAACAAAAAACATATTGGAAGAGTGGATTAAAAACTTCCCATGACATTTTGGGAAAAAGCCGAAGCCTGAGCATGAGGAACAGGTTCTGTCCTGGTTCTAAGAGCCCTTTGACAGCTTCTGAAAGTTTCCAAAAAAAATAAAAAAATAAAAAAATCCACACATTCAAATTTTTTACTTTCCCTTCCAGGATAAGTATTAAACTAAAGCAATTTTTTACTGACTGAAAAGTCAGTGCCTATTTCAGATATGATGTATTAAATCTGGAAAAGCATTTTCAAGAAATTAACAAAAAAGAAAAAAAATTGCAGCAATAGAATAGTGCCTCTGCAGTTGCCTGTCTGAAGTCAATTTAAAGTATTGCATATGCAGGCTGAGATTAGGCTTTTTTTTTTTCCTCCCTGAAATTCCTTTTGATATTGATTTTGGTGCAAAAAAATTGGGAACAGGCTTTTTCATAACTCTTCTGAGAACACTGACATTCAGAATGCATTCGCATGTCAGAAAGATGCAGTGATGAGAGGAGTTCCTTCAGAACATCTATGACCAAAATGAACTGATAATGAGGACTGTAGCCAACAGATAGCTGTAAATTGTAGTCACTTACACAGCAGTGTTCACTTACACACTTGCAGTGTCTAGGGGCACATCAGAAACCTGGTATTTTTTATTTAGTTCAGCTTTCTCAGTAGTCAGGGGAATAAATGCTTGCTTTCTTTTCTACACTAATGACCCTTTAACAGCCACATAAAGATACTGAGTAAGTGTTTGTGGGAGCAGGGAGAAAGAGCAATAAATAATTTTAATTAAATTCATTTAGTCACAAGTATTCAATTTCTCACAGACAACTCTCTCATATATATAAACAATCCGAGAACTGAGGACAAGCTAAAACATTTACTTTCCCTCTTCTAATTTTCTTTCCCTTTAACAACCTTTCAGACAAGGTCTCCCCAAATTTACACAAGAGCCACCTGGATCTGCTTTCCTTCAAACAAGTTTCTACTGGCAGAGTTTTCACAGGTGAGCAACTTCTTCAAGGCCTGCAAGGATTTGGAAGCCTTTCTGAAAGGCCTTACGACTCCATAGAGGCTTCGTATTGTATCACGGGTGTAGCCTCCACTGTTTGCACAAATAAGTTTCCTATCACTGTATCCATAAACAACACCATTAAAAAAGTCAACATTCTTTGCAAAAAGATTGAGACACTTGCAACCTGTTAATGTTTGGCTTGCACATGGTAACCAGTTCAAATGCAGAATTAACATTGGCATATTGCTGGAACCTTATGAGAAATGCAGAGCAATTTAAGTATGAGATCAAACCAAACAATTCTTCCAAAGAGAAATGAATCACCAAAAACCTCAGAGTCGGAAGAAAATTAGAGCAACACTTTTTCATAAGAGCAAGTAATTGAGGGAAGTTTTAATAATGTTGCCAACTTCTACTGCAAGAAATGCTAATACATACTAAAAGAACACTCTTGATAAATAGCTATGTTGAAGCAGTGAAGTTATTTGCCTAAAGACAAGAGTGATCTGAAAAAGGAGGATGAATGTGACTGCCAAGAAAAATGAGATATACTATTAAAAAAAAAAAAAGTTTTTTTTTTTTTTTTTTTTTTTTTTCCTTAAGTACAGATGAGGCATACAAATTCGTTTCCTAACAAAAAGCTGGCTAATTAAAAAAATTATCTAAGTCCAAGAGAAACTACAGGTAATGACAGGAAATTGCAGCTGGTCATTCATGCCATAACAGAAATGCACATTAAAACTGTCAGCCCAAAACAATGACTACCCATCTTATTGAAATATCCTGCAACAAAGGCTATGAAACACCACGTGTAGACATCCTTACTGGTGCCAATATTGTATAATGCCATCTACAGACCAAGGAGGTTTCTTGCTACATTTTCACTGACTGCTTGATTGAATGCATGCTCTGGAGTAAAAGGCACAAGGCTTCTCATCCCAACAGCAGAGCTCCTCTACTAGCACTGCAGAGAACGAAAGGTAAAAGAACTGCTCCCACACTCTGTCATTCTGTGCTGAATGTAAAGCACAGTTTTCCTGCTTGCTCATGAAGTTCCTCCAGCTCTCAGCTCTGCTATTTACACCATGTCAGCTGTGAAGTAATTGCTGCCTCAAAGGAAGCAGAAAGGTCAGTAACTCATTTCACATCAAGTACTGAGCAACCACCGCAAACAGAATCATGTCAAGGCTTCTCTGCGGCTGGAGCAAGCCTTCATGAGAACAAGTGACTGGGACCAGCTGCTCTTCTGGCAGGAACAGGAAGAGGAAAGGGAACTGTGAGCAACACTGAGCAAGCTGAAGAGGTACCCAGATGGGAAGTGTTGGGCAGAAAGCATTGCTTTTGGGGTTGCTCTGCCTCCAGATGGGTCATTTTAAGAAAGGCATTGGATAGGTTAAGAAGAATGTATTAACATCAGCATCAAAGGATTTGACAACACTTCTAATCACATACCTGCCAACCGTTAGACAATGTACCTTAAAAATTTTTCCTTCACTGTGTCAAAAATAAGAAAGCAGAACAAAACCCACAAACCATACTATTTTTAAATAGTACTAACATTACTTACTATATTAGCATGACCTTGCCCAGTGGTCAGTATATAATGACTGAAAAGTAACGTAACAGAAATAAAAGCTATGCACAAAGCAAGACTTAACTACAATGACTAAAACCACTAAGCTGCATAATTAAAATGTTGACAAAGATCTGCATTCCACTAACACTTTTTTTCCCCATATCACTCTTCTTCAGGAAGAAAGATTTCTTCTAATCAAAGAGCTTTCAGTATTAAGTCTCTGACTGTCATGGTACCTTAAGGCTTTTTATATTTATCTCATAATGTTAGTAGCATTCCGACATAAACATGAAATGCAATAAATGGTGTCATCTCTTCACAAAACACACAAACTAATCATTGTTCCTGCAGTTGTTTTACTGCCAAATAAAACAAACAAACAAACAAAAAACACATTTTCAAAGAGTATAAGCGAGTTAGATGATCATAGGGCTCCCTAATGAAGGGAATGAGGGAAATTCCAGATATGGCATATCCAGTTATTCAAGAAGATAATTCCCACTTATAATTTTCAGTTTCAAGACTTAGATCCCTCCTCTCCTAATTAGCTTAAAAATTAGTGTTTTGCATCACTGAAATGTTTACCTATATTATCCAAAAAGCAATAGAACACAGCTGTTAAGTACAACAAATACACTTTTTACGCTAGATGATTTTCACACCTCTTTCAAGCTTATTTTATTCCAGGTTCCCATACAAAGGCAGTCAGAGAAAAACTATAGGAAATCTACTACCACCTCTAAGGCTAGCATATTGAAAAGCTATTAATCACTTGATACAGAAACTCTGATCTTGCATAATATGTGATTTTCAGTGCCTGGTTCAAAAGTACAGAATGCAGAAATTTCTTCAAGTTCTCATTGCCTACAGCATGTGTGGTAGAGCCTCAGCCTTACCTGAATACCCTCAGCAGCAGGAAGGACTCAAGTGAAGAGGCCTAATCTAGCATCCACTACATTTAAAAGGTTTCCATAGCTGCACCAGTCTTGGAATCAGATATGCATTCCTTCACACATTTTTGTCAAATACATGTCAACCAAGTAATCTGACTTTGTAAAGCAGAAAATTATACATACCTACTTCAACATAAGATGTTCCATATAATATTGTGGTTTGCCCAGAGGCATAGGCAAAGCCTTACAAAATAACCTTGCTGTACTACCAGACATGCTGCACTTAATGTAGGAATGGGTTACTGTCTCTGAAAAATTTTAATAGCTTTTACGTGGTTATAAACAGAGAGCTCTGCTGCATAGAGCTCTGGGAGACGAATAAGATTGAGAAGTGAGAGCCCACTAACAAACTCTGAAATAGTATTTATAGAGTAGAAAACATCACAGAGTAACAAGATAAAATGGGTGAAGAGCAGATAGAAAAATGGAAGCTGTTAGCTACCAGAGCACACTAGTCCCTGCATAAACAAGATAAAAAAAATGTATGTTAGAATACTCTAGGAAATACTGGACAAATCAGGATTTACTCAGTTTTCAGCTGAGTACAATCTATGTACATACAGTAGTTCCTGAACCTGAAGGACAAAAAATAGTCCCAACTCTGAAAAGAAACGAGTTCCAGCATACACAGGTGATGAATACAGTGAAACAATCCAGTCCCTAGGTTTCACAGTGGTCTTTCATGTGGCCAGACCCCAATATTGCAGACAGCATTCACAAAGCAAATTTCATGATGCTACCTAAACTGCTCATGGAGGAAGTGCTAATTGACACAGCCCAAACGTGCATCTATGCCACGGCACTTTGTCCCAGGATGAGTGTTTTACGTGCACCGAAGGTTGGTGCCAGCATTTAGTAAGCCAGCATTCTTAGCACAAACTAGTGAAAATGCTAATCCTCTCTGATTAGGGTACAGAAACTGTCAAGTTTCCAAAATCATAGAAAATTGCTGTTGCTGTCCGTTTATCTTTTGAGGCCAGAATGCGTCATTTCTCATATTATTCCCAAAAGGTATTATCCTTGGCACATGACCATACTAGAGTGGAAATTTTCCAACATACTAGATTGTATCATTGCAATTTGTAATTGAGCAATAATTCTCTGCATACAAATATCTGGATAGACTCCAACAAAAACTGTAAACTGCTACACTACAAACATTTTAATCTTGCAGACTGATGTGGAATGTTTGACTCCAGTCCTAGGCCTGTCTTCAGTGCACACATTGCACACAGCTTTCCTGCTAGCATGTTACATTTATCATTACAATGTGTGTGTGTATGGGGGGGGCACAAAACACGCACAGTTAGGAACTATACAGAATTGTTAAAAAAAATACAACAGGAAGACAAAATTTTCATTGTCTTACTCCTAAATATTCTGCAAATCTACAGCTGTTAAATTTCTCCTAGTATTCTCTCCAGAAGAATATTTTTCCGATCTGAATTTTAAGAAGTTTTTATTTACTGTAAAATAATATTTTCTGATCAGAATATATCAGTAGAAAAGCTATTCTATTTTTAAGTCTGAAGACACTCTGAAGGAAGTGAATTGGCTCAGTCATCTGAACAGACTTATTGGTACAGCCCAATATTATATCTTCAGTGTCGAAGTATAAAAATGCTCACAGTAACATTTAGCTAATAATCTTGTTTAGATCATCTCAACATATTTCCATCTTGAATGTCAACCATGACAGGTTATTATTTACAGAACATTAAAACAATTTAAAACTCCACAACTATATGCACATGAAGGAAAAACATTTTTAGATTATATAGAATTCTTACATTGATTGCTTTGCTTATAAAGTATCTTGATGAGAAGATACAAAGATATAAGACTGCTGTATAGTTGGCTTCTTTTGAAACCGTGACAACTGGTTTCACTTGCCTGTGACCTGAACGTTAGTTCACTGGAGAGCCTTCTCTACAGTGGCTTTTAAATGAGAACATCAGCTTCACGGGCACTGAGAAATAACAACGTCAAAGAGGCTGAGGTGTGTTCTGCTGCACCTGGAACTGAGTCATATTAACATAGACAAAATTTAATTTTGCAACCTAAATTCAGGTTGTCAAAATTCAGTGTCACACTACCAGCAGTATGAAGCAGAGCGTGCACTAGGGGCACCACGTGATGAACGGAAAATTGAAAAGATGTTGTAAAACAGTAAGTGAAATGACACACATCAGGCTTCTGGAGATCTGTGGGAAGGAAAGAGGGATAGAAGTAGTAACTGATCATTTCTTGTGCATTAGAGCACAGACATATGACTGAATATCCTCGTATACATTGAGGTAGGGAAAGCACCTGGTTGAAACTGGGAGAAGGCTCCCAACAGAAATTGGTAAGAAAGAATAATAGTTGGAAAGCCGGTGGATGCTCCATAGTACACAGAAGAAGAAAAAAGCGTCCTCTTCCTCTAGACTATTCTTTTGTGGGATATCCTCAAGATTAAACTAAGGGGGTGGGGGAAGTGAATGAAACTATTAAATGCTTTCCTGATATACTCACTTTCTTTTTTAAATAGCACTTGAAGTATTTTTTTATTCCTCAGCTAAAAGTTAGGTTTCAGATTCTTTAATAGTCAAACTAATGGATATTAATCACTTTTTTTTTTTTTTAATACTTCAAGTGTATCTTAAAACTATGTTTTTTTTTCTTGTCATATTCATCACACATCAGCTCACATGGAAGCCCATAGCCTTCCAAAAAAAGCAGAAACTCCGCAAAATCCACCCTCTTCAATCAAGGACTTACTAATATGAAATACTTGTTACCTTGTTCCCTAGCACATACAAAATCCACTTTCTTCTCCCAAGAAAAAGCAAAACAAGTACCAAGCAATCAATATTCCACACTAGCATTCATTCACCCTTGCTGCACCCTCTCCAAGCCATGCAAACACTCCTGGCAGTGCCAAACACCAAAATGGCTGCGTGACAGATGGCACGTCTGGCAGTTTACATGTGCCTTAGAAGGGCACGCAACATCTCATGAGGAACAATATTTTGTATTTGGGAGTACTTTTGTTACAGACTTCTTTTTGTTTAAAAATCATATTTGTGTTTACTTTGGTAGAGTGAAGCATAAGCTCTAAAACGCTTGCTTTGCCCAACCCCCCCCCCCCCCGCCCCTTTATTTTTTATTTAAAAAGTACATGTCTCAAGAGGCAACAAGCCAAAAAAAGAATGATTGTTAACTGTGCAACATTGTCATGCCTTAACATGCTTCTCAATATTTCACAGTTTAACTAGCAGTTCTCTAACCTGTATTTTACATTCAGGTTTACATTTACTGTGCCAAGTCAAAAAGAAAAGGCAGTTACACAAACCCATCTTTCAGTATTTAAAAAAGCAGCATTTTTAGTATGGATCATTTGAAAAACATCTAAACTAATTCCTGAGCAGATGTGAAAATGAAAAGATACTTTTTTACAGGAGTGATGTGTTGGGAAGTCACATGAACCTATGTATATATCTAAGTACTTCATTTATTTAAAATCTAGACTCCTAAGTCACATAGAGCAAAATTTATAAAATACTTTGCTCCTATTTTACACGTGAACAGTCACAGGAGCAATAAAAAAAAAAAAAATAATAATAATAAAAAAAAAGGTAAAAAAGTGACTTTCTTACCACTTTAGCTTAAAGGGCAGCAGAGGTATTCTGAACAAAATTCTAAGTAGTAACGCTCAATGTTTTGTCATGGTCAGATTCAGGATGAAGTGTTCCAGAATTCCCTTCACAGTCTTCTTCTCCATTAATTTCACAGAATCACAGAATCACAGAATTTCTAGGTTGGAAGAGACCTCAAGATCATCAAGTCCAACCTATGACCTAACACTAACAGTCCCTACTAAACCATATCCCTAATTTGTATTTCTTGCTTTAAAATAAACATCTTGCCCTGAAGAGAATCTAACAGCTTTCATGGTGTAGCTTCAATATTATGTCTGAGGGCAGATCATTTAAGAGAAGATAAGAGATTACGGTATCACGTCGTTTAGCTCTACCTATCTAATATAAATTAATTACCTAACCTGTTTCTAATGAAGATAGTTAGGCCCCTCCAAAGGACAAAGCGTCCAAGCACAGAGAATGCTCAACGAGACAATTTCCCTACACTGTGGCACAGCAGGCCTAAAAGATTGGAAAGCTCCCAAAGCTGTCAGAAGACACTGCCTACATGCTGACAAAATATGCCTTCATAATTAGATGAAGGGACTCACCAGCCAGCTGATGGCAAGTGAGACTGTACTGCGTGACCCTCTGAGAGAATCGTAGGGACAGTATGAGGTAGCTGGAGATGGTAATGCACAGGTTAGTGTGAAAGACCTGATCTTGCTAAAATGCTAGAGCAAAGAAGTCCCCTACAGATATCTAAAACTTGTAACTCCCCCACCAAGGGCTATAACCTTACTGTAATGGGTTCTTATTACTCATATTGTCATTATGAAAGGAATTTAACAAGTAACAGGACACCCCTGACCCAAAAAGTTTTATTCCAGGAGGGAAATGGGAAGGGACACAACAAAAAGCCATTCTCTAGCTACCTACAGTTCACAGGGCAAACTGTAAAGCTATCATTAAAGCAAAACTATATTTGCACACAATTAGGACAAATCAAAGAAGAAAGCAGCTATCTGAAACATTATGAGGAAATTATATCCTGCTTGTTGTGCTGGAAATTTCCTTTTCTATGAGTTAAGGCTATTTGAAATGTCCTCTGTTGATACATTGAAACAAATACAAGGAAGCATTATGCTGAATGAGGCAAAGCAAGAATAAAGCTAACATTTTCCTCAAAAAGAGGCATTTTGCATGAAGCCTTACACTGAAGGCTTCTTTTGGTTTCACAGGCATCATGTCATGATTTCACCAACAGAATCGTCTTGTGGTGTTGTCAGTGTCTTTGTAAGTGCTCATTAAGTAGATTTTATCAATGGATTTAAAAAGTTCAGTTGCCAAGAAGAGCAAAATAAATTTCAGATCAAAGCATAATCAAAAGGTATAGGAGGTGACTAAGTACCTTCTGTCAGCATGTTGTTCTATGATACAGAAGTGGTATGCATTATAAAAACCAAAGTGCAGAAGATACACTTCCCCCATTTCTCTTTTTTCTTTCGAGTCATATGATCGGCTTGTGTCAGAATTGAGCATGTGCCAGACAAATTAAACCAGCCGGGGGCTAATCTGAGAGACAGGCCAAGTTTTGCAGAAATTTCTTAAAAAAAAAAAAATCATGAATTGGCATTGTTCGTCTCATTAAATAGTGATGTTGACTTCTTTTTTTTTTTTTTTTTTTTTTTTTAAAAAAAAAGTCTCCTGGTTTTGGCTTGTGCCAAATGAATTGCTATTCCACTTTAAGTCAGTCAGTTTGATTACTACAAATGCCAAGTTGTTCTTCTGTATTTCAACCAGTGAGGGAAGAGAATTTTACTGCTTTTCAAAATAAATAACATGAAAAATCAGTGCAGAATTTCAGAAGGTGATAAAGATATCAGTCAACATACGAACAGTTGACAAAAAAAGACCTAGAGTTGCACAAAGTCTTTAACTCATCTTATCTCGAAGGAAAAATACTTTAGACAGTTATGAGTGTTTCTCATTTTGAGTGTTAATTTGGATCTTGCCAGAAGCATGAACTGTGTGCTCCTTCTCTTACATAAGAGCATCCACTTGCAAATAAATGTACAAGAAGATTTTTCCTATGACATGATTCCCAGCAATAATAGCCCTTATATTCCACATTGCACCATCAGCTTTCCAGGCTGGGCAGGACTCCAATGCGATTCCAGCTCTGAAAGACCTCACCCATTATCCTAGAGGGGAGCATATAACGTGTCTGCATTTGGAGCTCCAAATACATGTTGACCTACAGCCCTGTCCCAAGCCAAGCTCACTCCCTTGCTTTCTAGGAGGAGCAGGGCTCTGATTGAAGTCCTGTTCAAAAGACCTTGCTTCCCTAGCCCTAAACCTATACTGAAATACAGAATGGTGAGTCCAACTCCATGAATACACTGAGCAGCAGACCTAACCAAAGCTTAGCCCTCATCCTAACTTCTCTGGCTGACCGGAGGAAGACCAGCTCTGAAGAATCTCAGATCCCTAGCCTTCCCCGAAGTGTCAAATTCCTGACTTTATTACAGTTTGCATCCGTGTCTGCTTGACTGCAACTGCACACATTAGCATACATACTCAGAGGCAACAATTCAATGCATCTACATTGGTTTTGTTAACACTTTCCAGGAGTAGTCTAACTGTTAATCTGTGCGATCTACCTGTGTTACAAGTCAGCGTAAGACATGAAGTGTGCATCAGCTCCTCCTTTCCCATTCTACTTCACAAGCACAGGCAGCTGGGTCCTGACCGCATCATCCTTTGCATATTCTGAGCAGAAATATCTTGAAGAACAAAGGGACCAGATTCTAAAGCATTTCATGGCATATATCTAAAGATAAGTCTAGACTCAAACAATAGTAGTAAAAACCTATAAGCTTTACCCAAAAATCACACTTGAAAAAAGTGTTTTCTCAAACAAGAAAATTAAGTCACGACAACATTTTAAACTCCAAATGACAACCTATGAAAAAAGTGAAAACAGCAATAATAGATCATACTTTAGAATAGAATTCTTTGTTTCTGCAAGGTCTTGTTTAGCCTAAGCTCTTGGCTATCTAGTTCCACTTATGAGGATTTTTTTGAACCTATTACCCTCTGTCCTTTTGTGCAAGATGAATCTCTTCTTCCCCACCTTCCTCTTCATCTTGACAAAAAAGCTTCAAAGCTAGCATCTCATTTTGTTGGTGTTCTTCTTACCTGATTTGTTAATAACAGTTTGATGACACAGAGCTCTTCACTAGATGTGGTTGTGATGACCACACCTCCATCTCCATTCCTAACTCCCACGTCCTCCCACATTACCTGAAGTTAAATGCCTAACCCATTCCCCTTCCAATGTACTAAGGTTGGCAGTGCCTAACGTAATTATACATCTGTGGCTGTCTGATGGAGAGATGTTTAAAACATTTTCAAGACTGTTACAGTACTTTATGTTACACAGGGTGAGCAGTAGTCATTTTAGAAACTTGCCATTTTGCCCCCAGTATTAAGGTCATCTTCAGTTCTACACCGAGATCATGAAGTAGTAATAATACAGAGTACACACACTACCTTATCTTATTTTTTCTGTTGGCATTAGAAGCTCTTGGCATCACAGTCAGAAGTGAACATAGTTTCTTCGAGGTGCTTGAAATAAGTTTCTACACGAGGATATGTTTGTGTCAAAAAACACACACCTGGAGTTTGCATGGGAAGATAAAATTGGAAAAATTTCAGTCTGGTTGGAGAAGCTGTCAGGATTCAGTTCCATATGCTTATGAGAGTGCTGTTTCTTAATAGTTTCACTTTCTGCTTTTGTTAGAAGACAGTAAAGAGAATGGAGACAGTAGTAGGCATTTCACTGTTTTAAGACAGAAAGTAATTGTAGAAAAGTTGAAGACCCTTTTTAAAATACTGGCAAAGACTGAACAGAATATTCCCATCAAAATGCAAAGCCATAACAGGGAATACCAGGGTAAGCTTTCTGCTCCAAGTGTGAAAATCTCTTATGTAATTTTCAAAACTGAAACTAGTCAACTGAAAACTATGGCCTTCTGCACTTGACCTGTCATTTACACTGGTTGATGTAATAAAATGCAATGATTATCTCAGTGAGCTTTTTGACAAAAAAAAAAAAACAAAAAACAAACAAAAAAAACTTACTGTAGTTTTATTTCCAAGAAAATCAGAAATTGGTATTAAGTTTACTAATACACTTGCTGGCAAGCTTACAAGATTTACTGTATAATGAGCAGAAGAGCAACTTCTGAAATAATCCCTCCCCAAAAAACTCCTTTAAAAAAAAACAACTATTTTTCAAGATAAAATAAAACCATAAAAGAGTAAGAGACTAACATTTTCCAGATTTGCTGTTCTACTTAGAGAATTTACCAATTTTTGCTAATCAGGTTTCCTAGAACTCCTGGCCTTGGTAATAGATATAGCAAGCCAAGTAATTTACATTTCTTAGGGTCTGTATTAATCTAAGATGATCTATGATATTTTTCACTCCATACTGATCAAGGCTACTGATCTACTACAAAAGATCAAGATCTAAAAGTGCAGATGGCAATGTCAAAAAAGCAGACTTCATATCCATAAATTAACTCCCACTCTTACAAATCAACTATCTACCCAACTCATAAGCACTTTAAACTGGTCCCTCCTCAGGCAGGGAGGATATTTTAAACTTCAAAGTTAATCCTCTCTTGATCTGGATTAATTGCTCTAAAAGCTTGTAAGTCTTTGAGTGCTCTTGGCCAGCTGTTACAACCTACCTGTTTCCTTTATTTATTCCTTTAATTTAAAAATGCATTCCTGTCATGAACTAACCCTTCCCCTACTAAAACACACACATCATCGGCTCTAAGTTTTCCCTACCACATAGCAGCCTACATTGTAGTCGCATGCTTTGTGCGTGTATTGCTCAGCAACAAGTAGGTGTTTGCTTACAATCATTAAGGGGGACACATTACACCAGACTTGCTGTAAACTGAGGTCTGCGTATATGTGAAACAGGAATTATTAGAAGGAAAGATGTCTAACAAAAAATAAATGCTGATCTCAGAAAGACTGGAAAGATCATTGCCTGCTAGGATGTCCCTCAGCATTGCCCAGTGTTTTAATGGAGATTATGCCTTCTCCCATCTCTGCCTTCTAATCAGTACAAGTAATTGAATCAAAAAAGCAGCATTAAAGCCCCCAAGTGAAGTAAGAAAGAAAAAGATACTGGGGTTCTCTTCAGTCACACTCAAGTCCCTCCTGAGTAACAAAAGTCTGAACAATATCCAGTGGAAGCCAACTTCTTGTTCAAAAAAAGAACACACCATACTTTTCTCAAGCCTCTTTGAAAAAATACTACCTATAGGGTAGCAGAGGTGTCAGCAAGTTGGGCAACTGACATAAACAGTTGCAGAGCATCTGCATTGTTACTTGCATTGTTACTACTGTTAACAGCTTCTGTGTGCTCGATGGCTACAAGCCAGCTGGCCAAAATTTGGCCAACAAAAGAATCAAACCAAGATCAGGAGCAGGAATCTGCTCCCCGTAGTCACTACCTTCTTTCAAAAACTATCCCAGTTAAACATCTTAAAGCATACAGTGGGATGTCCAATTCTCTTAATGGTATTAGGAAAGGCTTCTACTAAGGAGTAGTAGCAGTTACATCACCATGTAAATGATATAACAGTCCCTTAAAAATAAATAAAAAAAACAATATCCATAAGAACAATTTCTAAGCATTTTCTTCCATTTATAACCTTGTGCATTTTTCCAGCTTGGCCAAAAACTGAAGAAGTTTCACTGTCAGTTCAGCTTCCTTTGCTTCGTTGGAGAAAAGTATTTTATCTGCCTACCTCAGCATGCTATCTCACCTTTGGCAGTTTGGCCCAGTTTTTCATATCTTGGACACATCTATTTTACAACATGAAGTGAACAACAAAAAGCAAGGAAGCAGACATGTCACTAATTGTTCCACAAAAACACTACCTGGAGACACTTCAATATGCTCGCAGATAGAGTTTGCTTGGACAAAATAAGTTCACAAGGGAAGAAATTTCTGGTATTTGTATCCTTATACTAAAATCTACTGTCTATAATAGAGCCATGCCCTAATATGCTTCACATTCAAGAAAATAATACATTAGTAGTAGCTAATGGAAGTGAGATTGCAATCTTTAACATTTTTTTTTTTTCCCTGTCTTAAATATGCTCTCACAGAGGTGCAAAACAACATCACTTATTGGCTCAGCTCTGGTGAGCAGTCATCAGTGGGGCCCTTACCTAACATGGGGCAGCTTCTAGATCCTTCTCACGGAAGCCACCCCTATGGCCCCCTGCTACCAAAACCTTGCCACGTGAACCCACTACACTAGTTCATATTTGTATGCCACTCACATCTTCCACCATGAACTAAAAGATGATTTTATTATCTATACACTATACTTAAAATCTAGGGTAGCAAATAGATGAAATATAATAACAATGCTTCTATCAGAGTATTTCAGAAGCTTTGTAGGCACAAATAGTCATTTTTTGACCAACAGCCACTAACAATACACAAGACCACAGTTCCCTCAGAGCTATTATATAGCCTTGGAAACTCAAATCCTGGTTCCCTGCCCTGTGGTTTTCTGAGTTATCATGTGACTTCATAAAGAAGAAAAATCCTAGAATCTATTATGTAGTTTAAACAAATACAGACAGAAAGCACATCAACCTTTTGCTTAAGAAGTACTTAGTAGGTATAACAACTTTAAATGAAATTTTTTTCACTTGAGAGAACTTCTAACTTCCAAAATATCAAAATAAAAACCAAATGTACAAGGAAAAACTGAAAATAATAGCTTATGAATCAATATTATTGGAAAAGAACATTTTAAACCAAAATGTTTTGCTTCAATATAGACGTAAAATAAAGCCAGAAGGTTTTATTTAATAAAGAAATCTCAGATGCCTTAGTATGAAGTCACTGGTGATTATTCTTTAAAGACTATTACCTATCCACATATATTTACATCACCAGAAAGCCTTATAACTCACACAGCTTTTTTGATCTAGCAAACGTCAGACTTCAGTGCTGTTTGTTGTATTATCCTACAATTGTATTTTATTCGAGGTTTTTATATTACTTATCAGTTATGCAACAGAATATCAATCATAATTATGTTCTCAGCAATATTATCTAGATAATGTGTTGCTCTAAGTCCTACTTTCATTGTCTGTAAAATCACAATTCTTCCAAAAGATTTGTAACATAATTTGCCAGCTTCCTTAACTGAAAACAAATGTACCAGATTCAAGTACTTTCTTACTTCCTACTTCCACTAAAGCGATGGAACATTCTAACAAAGTCTGCATGGCTTTAACTTAGTTAAGAAATTAACACTGCTTGAACCATAAAAATACAAAAGATTCAATGTTAAAATTCAAGCAGACAATTTTATTCTAAGAGAAGTCAGAAATTTTTTTTTTTTTTTTTTTTGACTGTCAGTACTCTCTTATTTGGTCTGCAAGTAGGATTTCACGTATTCCCATTTCAGAATACTTTAGTAATTCTGATTCAGCACTATACTGAATGTCAGTCCATAAATCAGAAGACACTGTCCAAAAATAAGCCCAGTAGAGCAGAATGCAGCAGAATCCCCCATGTTCCTGACAGTGCTGACCACCTGAGGACAGCCTTTCACTACAGAGTTACCCTAGGCTCCTTTTTGGCTGATGCTCTTTCTCTCCCAGAAAATTAAAAAAAAAAAAAAAAAAAATATTCCTTCCATATTTAAAAGGACCGTAAGCCTAAGGCTAAACATTGTTGTTACTTAACCTCCTACATAATTTCCCCAATGAACTCACAAGGAGACAATTTTTCCCCACAATTCATTGTGAAAGAATCATGAAGGAGCTTTGATTTTTTTTCCTCCTGTACAAAAAGAAGAGCTGCATTTCCAGACACACCAGTGATAAACACAGTATCACAACTGATGATACAATAATTCAAATAAGTGGCTGCAATGTCATGATTAAGGCACGGGATTAAACTACCCTGGCAATTAATTCTGAAAGGTGCAGCTCCATGTCTCCTTCCTGGTAGAGAAGCCAGTTTAAGTCACCCTTGTGTCTCCCACACATTTTGTAATACAATATCCAGCTGAAGTTCTCCACTCATCCCCTCCCAGAGCTGCACGGCCTGCACTTGCTTGAAAAGGGTAATTATTGCACTGCTACAGCTGACAAGGTAGCTTCATTAAACAGGTGCAAAACTGTTGGGGGAAGTGAAAAGCAATGCATTTGTGAGAATAGCTAACAGACATTTAATCTGCACTCACCACCAAAAAAAAAAAAAACAAAACAGAAACAAAACAAAACAAAAACCAAACTTCTGGCTGGCTCTATCTCAAATGAAAAGACTGCAGTGTAAACATACCTTCAGATGTTGACAGCAACAGTAATGCAAAATGTCCTTCCCAATTTTTGCAAGCTTTTAACTGTTGAAAATTCAGACAAAGCACTACAGAAAAATAAGGAGCAACAAGTTTATAAAAATGAACAACACAATGGATAACAGAAGTCTTCTAATGGGAAAGTTTCCTCCAGCCTCAGAGTTGACTGAAACCCATTGGTCAACACTGACGGCTGTAAAGGAAGAGCTCTGTTCATGTCCTGTGACCCAGAACCTACACTGTCTTCTATAGGTGATGTGCTCAATTCTTTAATCTGTTCACTGAGCACTTCTCTTATTCTCCCAGGAATTATTTGTAAACCAAAAAGAACATTGAAGTTAAAGAGCCAATAGATTACATGGATACAAAAAGCTACATTTCAAAATGTGAGTTGGCTGTGATGTGATAAATTCAAGCACAGGGATTTCTGCATCAAAGACAGTCCAGACAATAGCTTTGGTAATTCTTAATTGTGCTTTTCATGTGGAAGTGAACTCTGAAAACTAAACAGCAATTTAAATGTAAAAATTAACTATTCCACTATAGATAATATCTTACTAGAGTGGGGTTGGTTGATTCCTCACTATAATTTTTTCCCTGTTTAACTAAGCCAGCCAAAATGCTCTTGGTGTTTCCACTATTGCGTATTATAAAAATAAACCAGTCTGTTATCAGCACAGCAGTGCTCCCAGAACAAATCACACCACTAATCATCTTAGTTATGCCAGGAAATCTTCCCACTGTAGACATACAATTACAAAGAGCAGAAGTCCTATTCAACTTGAAATGCATTTCATATGTGGTTGCCCTGTGCAGCACAGCACATACCTACCTGCAAAGCAGTGTCAAACAAGATAGCACTAAAACTACAGGTGTCTGCATTAACATGGTACTCTGCCCAAAATAATTAGCCCTGCTCAAGCAATTTCCCTCTATAGGACGTTCACTAGGAAACACTTTCCAGAAAAGGGATATAAGTAAGAGAATTAACAGGGTTTAAAACTTATACTATGAAATAGGTATCATTTACAGAGCAGGTCAGCAAGGATGGGAAAAGAAATAGTATTCTTTCTTGATACAGATTATTTCCTTTACAGTAAAGGAGACTTAAATTACTACATGGAAGCTTTGTAACAGTAAGTCACTGGGGGCTTTCTGCCTTAATACATTTATATTGGAATAATAGTATTTAGCACTACAACTTCAAAAAAAACAAACAAACAAACAAAAAAACACAACAACACCCCACACATTTCCAAAGAATGTTCAAGGAGATTTAATTTGGTCTGCTGACCGATCCCAAATTGTAAGAAATACGCTGCTTTTCCAAAACAGCTCTCTAGCATTTAGCAAGTAGTAGCTGTACAGGCTGTCAGTACCAGTCAAAGAACAATATCAGAAAGACTGCAGAAAGTCCAGAATAAACATAAATTCAAAAAGCTAAGTACACACACTAGCTTCTCAACATACCTTGCAAGCACTCTAACAATTCTTATATTCCGCTGTTGGCAGAATACATAGTGATCTGTGTGACTGTTGTAACTTGCTCTGTAATTTTGTGCCAAAACAGAAACATGGTAATGACATTGAATAGGTAATTAGTAACTATTAAAACAGTATACAAACTAGGGCGTAGTCAAGGTGCTAGCATCTGTCTAAGCCACCTGGAGGGATTTGGCTTCCCAACAAAGCATCAAAGATGGTGGTGCCTCTGTAAATTTTTTTTTTTTTTTTTTTAAATCACTCAGGCTATCAAAGGGTAAAACAAACTGAGTTTCACGTTAAATCTTCTTCAATAAGAAGTGTGTACGGGAGAAGTCTTATGGCTTTGCTACTATTTTGTTTGAAGGGGTGATAGAGTTAACAACACAACACAATTAATTACAGATCATTTTTCAAGTAAAATGGTTTTCAGGTCTTGTTTTGTTTTTAAACCCCTTTCATTTGAAATACTTTCCAGACCTCTCCAATTTCAAGTGATATGGTAGGACTGCATAAAGGTAGTATTGAGTGTCCCCTGCTGATTTACAAAACTCTGCTTTCCTGGGAAGCAGCAGCCAGCCCAGCCTTTTTTTTTTCCCACTCCCTGCTACCAGCAGCTGCTGCAAGATGAAGGGCAGAATTCCACTTTATTCTTCCTCCTCAATAACTAATGGCAATTTTGTTTGCTCCTCCCCTACAAGGAGGAGGAGGAGGAAGGGATGCTAATCCTTTGCAAACATCTATATGATGTCACAGCAATAATCGTCATGTTCTAAGAGGATTAGTATAGTATAGGTATTTCAGTAAACTTCTCCATTATGAGAGATTTCTCCCCAAAAATCCTTCCAAGAAGGTTTGATACAAGACTTGACCCAAGGTAAATTTCACCATGCTTGAAGCAAACCTGGGGACATAAACATTGCTCAAGAAGTAATACAGATGCCGGTTATAGGTCTCAAAACCTAGACTTGAGTCACGAGCCTATCACTGCAGTTTTCCCACCATCATAACCCCTGCACTACATTTGAACAAGATTAAGTAAGCATGCAATTCACACCTTCCCAGTTGTAAGTAGGTCTCAAAATCCAAAGGGTGTGAAAAAATGAGTAGGGAGCCTTATGTGGATGTACTCTAAGTAGAGGTCAGCCCTTCAGAAAACCGTGTTAGGTTTTCTGAAGGTCTAGCAGTAAGGCTATTGGTTATGAAACAAAGCTGCAACACCGACACAAAGAGGTCCCCAGATTCTAGCAACCACTGCAAATAGAACATCAAGAACCCTAGCACATGTAGGAAACTGAAGAGGTGTAACAACCTAAACAGGTGACTTCTCCAGAGATTAATACTTCATTTACACATTAGTGAAATCCTGCAGAACTCTGAAGCAAGCTCAAGACTAGTTAACACATATATGCTTTTTAGCACTACTATTTCCCACACAGCAGCTTTTAAAGCTTGTTTTGAACTTATTAGAGCCCAGAAATTATTTGAAAATCCACCTGAACAATCACAGCTCTGTTAGACATCAGCTACTATGTTTTCATGCTATGAATGAAGTCCCATGAACTATTTCATTTTCCGGTCCATTACAGATTTTAACACAGCTTGAGTAATAACTCTTAGGAGTATCTAGTATAGGTGGACCTGAAGAGACTTACTGATCCATTAACAGTTAACAACAGCATCTCTGTGCTTGTACATAAGCTACCACAATATATAGCAGTAAGAAGGCTAATTTAATACAGCAAAGTGAGATACACTAACACATGCATTACTGATAGCTCTAGAATTCATCCTCAGCTCCCCTACAATACCTTCATATCTTTTCAAGGGCCTGCAGCAACTCATACTTAGGAAAAGTAAAATCCTACCACTTTAAGCCTTTTCTATCTGCATTCTTTACCAACCAAATAAATAAAAAAGCAGAAAAAAAAAATCAGTCCTCACCCAAAGAGTAAGAACTCTGTAAAATCCAATAAATAGCTGTATCACTAGAACACCTAACACCAGAGATCAGCCACAGCATAGAAAGATAGGAGACCTGTCTTTTATTGAGAATCAGCTGTAATAGCTGTAATAGCAGCCTCAGCTGCCAGAGCTGGGGGGGCGAGGGGGGGAGCAGGGGCAGGGGGGGGTGTTCCCTGACTTGAGCCAAGGCGCTGTAAGAGCTCAGAGGGATATGGAGTAGGATGCTTGAAAATAATGATAAGCAGAAGTAGTGTTACTGAGATGTTTGGTTACTGGATTGTCTGCAATAAAAACCTCAAGTCTTTGGTAACAGTGCTAGAACATACAGTGAGAGGGGTCTGCCCAAAGCAGCAATTCCACTCACCCCCCTTGCTCTAGGTGTTCTTACCCCTCTCTATCATGTAATACCCTATGCCAGAACTATCAAAGGCAGCTAGCTATCAAGGATTTAATATATGATGAAAACATGAAAATGTATTGATATAACTGCCATAACTGCAGTTAATATGGTTGTTAAATGGCTAGTGAATACCTCTTACACTAAGTTTTTCTGACAAAAATGAAGTGTAATTAGTGACAGTAAAGCTACCAGCTGTGGAAAAGCAAATTAGACAGGCCTTAGGTACTTGCAGGATTATATATTGAAGGGCAAGCCTTTGCTACATGAGGAGTTAAAACAGATTTAAAAACTCTTATAATTTAATAATATAAATTAAATCTTGCTTTTCAAATAACTATATGCTCTTGATACAGATTATGTACTTATTAGGCATTTTACATGGAGAAGAGGCAGAACATTGTCACATTTACAACAAAACTAGAGCACTGCTTGACAGAAACTAGCGGCTACATCAAACCTGCATACTACTCATCCTAGTTATGTCTAATTCCACTAGGACAAAGCAATTACTTCTGAAAATCAGTCTGCATGGGATACTATATTGCTGGATAACCATTTAAGCCATATGTAACTTGTAACAATTGCTACAAAATATTAGTTGCCTGTAATAGGTGGAGAAATTCATATATTAAATCAGAATGTCAGAAAAAAGTGACTCTCAGGATGATACTAATGATAGAAAGTTCACTCTTCTTTATGCAAGTTCCTTCTTCAGTCCAGCTGAGAGGAAAAACAAGCAACACAAACCAGGGTTGGGTGTGCAGTAAGGTTAAGGGATATTTTGACTTGAGAAACTAGCACAATGCTTTTATTCTGTGCCAAATCCTTAAGGGCTTCTTTAAAATTCATCAACAAACAATAACCTACAAAAAATAGGGTGACATGAGTTCATGCTAAAAAACAAAACAAAACAAAAACACTCCATTATCTCCACAAAAATGTTTTCTTCTTGCTGCCAAATCTGTTATCATTCAAGATAACTGCACAGCACTAAATGCACCATACCACCACAGCGAGAAGCAAGAGTTTTCTTCATAGACACTCCTTTGGCATCTTTCATTTTGGTTCCAGAGCTTAATGAGCTACGAAAAGATATCATCTAGGTGAAAAATCTCAAAGCCTTGAAATGCAGTGTAAATACTAACTAGTCTACAGTAATTCTCTGCTCTCTGCAAATTTCTGTAGGAAAGCATTGCTGTTAGAGAAGGACTGTTAAAAAGTTATTGGACTCTGGTGTTTTTTTTTTTTTTTCCCCTCTCTGCTGGTCTATAGAGCTCAGTGATACTGACCATTAAAGCAGGCTGATGATCACCATAAATGTTGTTAATTATGATAGGAACTAGTGAGAAAGAAAGAATATAATAAAGATTCCCTTATTTCTTCCCTTATCATAATCAGGGCTCACTTTATTTTAAAGTTTGAAAGATGCAGTGGATTTTTTCTACCAGAGCATTAATAATTTTACATCATTGGTAGCTTTTCATCACAGCACTTTCTAAATAAAGACATGTAGTTCCCCCCCCAAAAAAAATAATAAAAAAATGACAAAGCAGTACAAAGTGGTTCTGATCTCACAATATAAGAAGACAGTAGGCCAAATAGCTTAAGTGATTTTCCCAAAGTTGCATAAAACACCATCAGAGAAAGGATCAGAACACCAGCCCTATTCCTGTTCCCTGCCCCATCTGCAAGGTTTGTTGCCTACAGTGTTAATAAGAATACCAGGTACAAAATAGATTATCCTGTTTGGAGGAAAGCACAGCTGACATACAGGGATATTTCTTTAACTGGTTGTGATGTAAACAAGAGGCATATTTGAAACATCACTGATGTTTCAAATGGGCATTATACTTCTCCAACAGTCCAGAAATGTTTTGGGAAATGTTATATTAAATTTCTGAGCACAGGTAAACAAGAGAGATGTGTCTGCTATACCATTTACAACTATATACAGAGTCTGTTGATGTGCAAGACTTTGGTGCATTTTCTAAAATCAGAGTAGCTGGGATCCCATATGGCACAGCCTACATAAGGCACAAAAGCTTCTCCCAAAATACATTGATCTTATGAAATACCAGCAACAAAGCTACACGTATTACAAATCTGTGAGAAAAATAAGCTGTGATCCTGTTTTTCCTAAGTATTTTCAGACCATGAATTGATGCTTTAGGCTAGTAGAAATTGGGCCACTTCAGCTAGTAATCAGAAACATACCTCATACGTTAAGACTGTAATACCAGTCTTAATATTATTTCCCATGTTCTGGAGCCATGACACACAGAAAACAAATGATTTAGCATATGCTAAGCATAATGCTCTTAGTGACCAGTAATGTCACAAGGAAACAAGCTCTCCTTCTTTTAATGTGGCTCTCAGTAAAACACAGTAGATTTTTCTCTCCTCTTTTTCAAAAGGAAATGTTTTCTTAACATGCTGTTGCCCACACACATCAGGCATGGAATTACCAGCAGTGGAGGGATTCAAGAGAATTAAGGCCCCTGTTGGTATTGACTCACATTATGCGTACAAAACCCCATCTGCTAGGAAATACCTGTATCCCTGCTCTGCCTTTCCCCTGCCCTTTCCCTTTGTAGGGTTCTTCCTACTGTCCATTCTCTGTCAGACATAACTTAAAATGGAAAATTTATTGTTCTTAATAAAACTAATGAGACAGAAATGGAAATGTCATCAGAGAAGTGTTTCTATAAAAGTTATACTCTTCTATCATAAACTTCTGCAGTGTGTGCAGTTAATCTTAGCCATTTACATGGCTCCTTTGTCTCAGGTATCATTAACAGAACTGTTCATTAGTATCCAAACCCTGCAAGCAATGTGAAGCAATTTCTGCAACTGGTATCTGCGTTATGTCTGATGTAGCTGTACAACTGAAGCTTGCACAACCTTGACTGCAAGTAACCAGAACAAGTTTGCAAAGCTGGCAGATAAGGTACTTCCTCCTGAAAATTGTAATCTGAAATCAATATGCCACATAGATACATGACCTTTAAAAAGTCAATTTTCTAAAATAAGATCTGGATGAATACCTGTTTACGAAAAGGAAAGGAATGGTCCAATGGGAACTTATCCTAGCACAAGGTCACAAAAGCACTGCAAGAGGTATATGCATGCAAATGAGCAACAATGTATCAGCTATCTGCTGCTTTTATTCCATGGCATGAATAATGATAATTATAACCTGAGAGCACAAGATCAAATCGAAGTTTTTTGTAGGTGTTCACAGAACAGCTTCACTTGCTGCCACTTCTGAAGTATTTCAAACTTAATGTAAGCTCACAGTAAGAATGATAAATTTTGCCTTAACATTTAGAGCAACACATAGCAGTCTTACTGGTTATACATGCCTTTTCAGAATGTCAAGGATGCACAGAAATACCTATTATGTAATCTATTAATATCTATAAGGTGACAGATTCATATCATGGAAAACATTTACAGAATATAAATGATAGAACAGTTAAAAGTTATAAAACATCAGTGCATACGTGTGTTTCTCAAGATCTGGGACTGTAAACCAAGTCTTGCTTGTCTATGTTTAACAAAAAGGAAGTCTCACAGCTGAACAGTACATGATAAAGTAAGTACATGCACCCGGGTGATACAAAGTATACAAATGCTCCAATGCACAGCAGCAGATAATTTACCATTTACTAAAAGAGAACACAATCCAGGTCATACTCATGTTGCATGAACAATGTGCTACCCAAAATAATGTTTCACATTGGTTTCAAATGTCTGACCCTTCAACTCAGTAATTGAAGTCAACATGATCAACTAAAGGAGGAAAGAAAAAGGGCGCTTGTATTTGGTCAGAAATTTAGAACTGTAAGAAATAAGGGAGACTGGTTGGCAATGGACAAAGTAACTAGTAGCAAGAATATGTGCCTAATGATAAGAAGACAGATGGAAATAGAGACAGATGAAGAGTTAAGATGGAATGAAGGGAACAGGAGAGGCCAGGCAGGAGACAGATCAGTCAGGTATGGAAGCAGAAAACTGAGTTTTTTCACTCAGTTTTCTGCTTCCATACCTGACTGATCTCTGTGAGCTGTATGTTGGCGAGCAGAATAAAACCACAGACAGAAAAGATGATGATAACCCTTGACCATGCCTATCTACAGTGTGAGAAAGACAATGCAGTTTTGTGACTCAAGCCAAGGGTAGGAGTGAAATGTGGCAAAGAGATGATAAAGGAACACCCAGGTTGGCACAGAAGCTGTGTATTCATGTGAAGTGGGAGCCTTACCCAGATAGCAAGCTGGGAAGAAACCTAGAGCTGAAGGCCTAACAGAGCAGTAGGTCAAGAAGTCACAGACACAAGAGCACTGAAAGCATTAGACTGAATCAGCAGAAGGGGCTGACATACCAAGAGCATGGAGGTGGTAAAAATAAGAGGGAAGATACGCAGTGCTGATGGGAGTAAGGACACTATCTGAGACTCTAGAGAAGCGAGGCTTCACTAAACTAAAGGTGAAAAGAAACTTCTATGAAAAATGGAAAAGGAGATTCTCTTTTTTGACTGACCAAATGTCAAAGTGGAATTTGAATCATTAATGAGAAAAATCAAAACTAAAGCAAAAAAATGGAAAGAGGACAAATAATGCTTTTAGAGAGGTGAGATAAGATATAGCCTTCTTGTGTTAAGCACAGACATTCTCTTTTCCTGAGACTCAGAAATGTCAATACAATAGCTAAACTAGACTCTGCTGTACATCTGGTGTATCTTGTGAAGTGGATCTATGCTACCACATTGTTCTGTTTTACGATTACACAGAGCAAAGTCAAACATCTGGTAAAAGAAAATTAGTTTTACTATGTGTATGGCTAGTTCTTAGTTTTCAGTGTTTAATAATAAAACATGACCAAAGGAACTAAGTATTTATAAGTAGAACCATAGTACCAATCACAGAAGTATCTCACAATTTGAAATGCATACAGGCATTTCTTCAAAGCAGTATGTAGTACCTTCATAAACAAGCATTTGTCTACATTGCAACTTCGCTTCTCTAACAGCTACAAACATAGTTCAAAAATTCATTTTTCTGGCACTCAAAAGTTCATGTTTCAACACGTAGAATTCCAACTTTCAGAAAATAAATTTATGATTAATCTGAAAATACATGCATAAGATATGCATCTCTATTACATCAGCTATGCTTATATAAGACAGATTTACCTTAACAATTTAATTAAAATGCAGATTCAGATGGAATTAAAAAACAAACAAACAAAAACAGTTGGTAGGAAAGAAATCAAAACTAGAAGGTCCCCGTTTGCTTAGACTTTTGAAATCATTGCACTAAAGCAGCACAGAAAGGGAATGGCTGCTCTTGATGCACATCAAATTATTTTTTTCTTTATAACTTCTGGTACAAAATAACTTAGACTTTATTCATTTTTATGTCTATCTGTATTTCAGATTGACTTCAACTTAAATTATAGAAGCATCCTGACAGATGTAATTATTTGTATATTTGTCTGTTTGTTTATGCAGGAGATGACTGTCTCTTCCTCCACAATCAGAAATAAGTATAGTATTCTGAGTTTTATTACCCTGCCAAAGCAGAGTATAGAACAATAGTCAAACTAGTATCCTACCTAACTGAGCAAGGTAGTTTAAGCACTCAGAAATATTTCTAGTATTTTCTCAGCTCCAAAATAAACAGTAGCTGATGATCTTAGAACATTTCCAGTTGTCTTTGCTCCGTAAGGGAAGGCAAGTTGGGAGTTGATAGTGTAGCCGGCAGGGCACCAACCTCTCCAACAAGGGACACAGACCCCACTGCTCAAACAAGTATTGTAAAGCAGATCCAGTGATGGCAACAGGGCCAGCCAAGAGTCCAGACTGCCAGACAAGTTTGTAGCAGGTGCCGGATGAAGCCAGGAAATCAAGGGTCTGGGTTTTAATGCAGCTCCTGAGGCAGTGGCAAAGGTGTAAGGGTGAAGGCCCCAGATGAGGCTTCCCAGAGCCTTCTCACAACTTAACTGTTTCCCAGCAGCCTGGTGAGAGGTTATACAGCTATGCCACACCAGAGCTAACTTCAAACAGGCATATAAACCCCTGGGACGGGGAAAAGAGGTTGCAGCAGATTACAGAGAAAGATATTACACACTGGTTAGGGCAATTAAAGCCTGACAGTACCTGGACAGCATACTCATGAACAACCACTCTCAGTTTATAAGAAAGATCTGGGAATTTGGAAATGCTCTGCTCAAAATCTTAAGAGTTGCATATGCAGTTCAGATAAATCCCTATGAGACAGACAGAAGACTGGGGAACAGAAGAGTCAAAAGTTCAAGATCCGCTTCGTTTTTCTTCTGTGGCAGACACTCAAAAAATAAAAACAAAATACAAGTACCACCCTGGATTTCATTTCCCTCTGGCCCTAAATGCCGTATCAGTGCACTTGTAACTGTTGTAACTCCTGGATCTTCTCTGTAATACCATCAAGAACAATGCACCACCTCTGTACATACAGAGCAGTTTGTATCATGTGTACCCCTGACACAAACATGTTCTCCCTCAGGCATGTCTTACTCCTCTTTTTTACTCACAGATTAGTTTTCAATCCAATGAATAATTCTTTGTGCTTAATCTCTAAAGCTTCTTAAAAACTTCAACTGTAAAAATAATTCCAGCATGTTATTATTACCATTCTACTGATCAGGACACAGAATAAGGACATCCAAAGATTTTAAGGTCACTGAGCAGCAAAATAAATGATAATAATCCCAGTCTTCTGCTTAAATTCTACATCATTCATGTTCCAAGGTGACCAAACTTCTCAAAGATGTAACAGGAAAGAATATAGCATGGAACTCCTAGTCATTGTCAACTATGCTATTGGATGTCACCAGGGAACTTGCAGTGCTAGCTTTAATAAAACTGTAATTAGGCATTTTGTTGAAAATGAAAAATTTGTTTAGTGGTATCTTCAATCATTTTCAGAGGAATTAGAAAGTCATTACTATAGCTGCAAGCAGGATTCAAAATGTCAAAGTTTTTGTTGTTTCGGAAGCAGAGTGCTATTCTAGACCGCCTTCAATGTCTTTTGCATGCTTACTATAACACTGAATATTGGTATAGTGCAATAAATTGTATTTTATCTTTTCTTCCATCATGTTCCAAGCTGTTAATCTTTGCTAACACCAACTTCAGTGTTAGTTAGGAAATAAAGTTGTTTGAAATTAAATGAATTACTGTGTGTAAAGAATCACACGGATTTTCCTGCTTGTTCTTTGACATGATTAGAATTTACCTTTTTCCCCAAATCTGACCTCTAAATCCAGTATATTCATGTAGAAACAATGACTTCTGAAATAGGTACATCTTTCACATATTTATTACTGTATAAAAGCCTTGCCTACTGACAACAGTATAGTATATAAAACTGAAAATGAAATTGTATTCTCTGTTAGAATGTCTTGGCAGAAGTGCATTGTAACAGGGAATGTTAAACAGCAAATTAATCTCTAATTCCATAAAATCTCTCTATATATTACATATAGTGTTTGACAAAAAGATCTTCGAATACCACAACAGATAACTATGAAGAAGTTACTCTTTGTGTTAAAGATTTCAGTTTTTAAAAGGTATTCTACAGTTTTAATGACTTCGCAAGCAATCTACAGTAAGTTTGATTTTAAGCTGTACTTTCTGATTTGTTCCTAGCTTTGGAAATGAACAAATAGTTTTCAAAGTGGGACAAACAAACAAAAAATTAAATGACTACATAGAATTTTGAGGTTAGGAAAAGAAAGACCTAAGTGAGTGAAAAGGAAGAGGAGTAAGCAGCTTCAAAAGTTTGATGCTTTTGAACATACATATTTTTTCTTGCTTTACATTTACAGAAATTACCATACCTTATTTATGTAACATTTATTTGAAAAGACCAACAGAAAGAAAGATAACCGAGTATTTTTACAATCCAATACACGAATTTAGTTACAAAAGTAACTAAAGTAAAAATTATGATGGTAACTTGTCTTTTTAAAAGATTGCTTTATTTTACCAATAATCTTTTCTGTGTTTGAAGTACTCACTTCACTTTTAAAATTAGCTCTAGTCTATCCTACAACAAACCTGCTATGCCAGTTGAAGTAAACAATTGTCAAGTAAAATGAATTTTAAAATTCCAGGAGTATGAAGAAAGAATACTTTCACTACGTGTAGATATCTTATATTGCAAACATTTCTAAAGGTATTTGGTGTACTTTATTCTCAACATACAATTTAGTACATTTTTATGTACTGTAATATGACCACACACTTGGCAGATACAGAGTAAGATTTCTTAAGTGAATATGAAGTTTCCAACTCTTGATAGGTAGGAAAACTTTACTATTCTGTTGGTTCAACCTGATGTGTGTCAAAAAAACGTTGCTGGTTATGCCTACGCTATTTTAATTCTAACGTGCTCAAAAATATTAGATAACCTACAATATTATTAGTAAATGTTTTTGTTTTACTAATATGTCACATTTGCTTGCAGGACACCTGAAACTAGTTCAGAGCCCAGTGAAAGGATGGGATATTATTGTTGTAAAGACAAAAACACTGCAGCTTTACTCTTTAGCTAAACTTTTTCTTAGGTGGTGAATGTAAATAAAAACGAAGAAGCCTCTATCATTATCTTCTATGCCCCTTTTCAAATTTATATTTTCTTTATATATGGTTCTAAAGCACTGTTTCTCCAAACAGATACCACTTTATGCTAGCTTCTGTTTAAGTTTTTTGATTTCTTCTAATACTTACTCTACTCATTTCATAAAGTATCACTGTATCATTATTTGTGCCAGTAAATGTATTGAACATTATGGCTTTATAAATTTTCAAAGAAAAAGATTAAAAACACAATGAACTTTATATATATCACTGAGGTGGTTTTTTTAAACATCTGCAACAGATTATACACAGAAAGCCTCTTGCCAGGGAACACAGAAGAGGCCCTGTGGTATTTCCACACCCAGTCAATTAAAGGATTACTACTATTAAAAAACAACGCTTTCTTTGGGAACATAGATTTAAGCGCATTATCTTAAATTGGTAGGGATCATCTTTGCTTGTAAAATGCCAGTAGACTTACTGACATCAAATACAGAACTAGGCACCTTTGAGATCAACATAAACTTGAGAGGTTTCTTTAACAAGACAAACCAGGTCCTACAGCAGTTTCTATCAGTGCAGAAATGTGATTCATATATTTTCCATTTGTCTCTTTATAGTACTAATAATGAGTAAATCCCTTCCATTTTTCTCTACAACAACTAAGTACTTGTGTCCAGACTGAAAAATATATCTCATTTCTTGTGTCTAAGGCAACTGATTATAAAGAAAAGGATTCCCTGGGCTATTCAAAACTATCTTTGCACAGCACAAAATATTTTTTGTTGTAGTTTTTGTTTTACATAGGTCCAATACTAACACTAGTTAATAGTGTCTACTGGTTTTTATATCATGTAGGCCCTTAAGTGCTTTGGTAGGTAGATGACACTAAGTTGATATAAAATAATTAAGACATGCTAGGAATACAACAAATACTGTGTGTATTACACAGTGATTAATGAGACCTGCGTAGTTCTTATCATCGAGGACTTAAAAATGGCACAGAGTACATGAAGATACTATGGCAGACTTTCACATATTAAAAATAAAAAAGACATCTTGGACTGCATCATGCACAAAGAACAAAAATACATGCATATATGTTCTTCAGGTCCAGACTCTGACTTAGTGATATCAACCTAATCTGCCAAAAGAGCAGATTTTGGATTCAGTTTGACTAATGTGGCTCATAGATCAGCCAAACACAAACCAAGATTGCTATGAAAGATGGTGCAATTTCTGTACACAACTACCTCTGGATTAAGTGCTCTTTTAGGGCTCTAACTGACTTAATTTACTTAAGCAGTATTGCAAGAGGTAATAAATATGGTTGGCATTTGGCATTTACCAGTCTGTCATTAATTATTTCCTTACAAAGGTCACAACTGAGACTTACACGTAAAAACAGCTTCAAGCAAAGCATTTCGGCAGGAAAAATTTCAGAGACTTGTTCTACAAGCTTTATTTGAATGAATGACTCTCCTGTACTGCTTCTTGATTTTACTAATTTAAGTACAGACACTCTGCAATACATTGTCATACAATTACTCCCATGGTATCTAGAAGGTAAGAGAAACTTGAAACAAAACAAACCATATCAAAACAAACAGATATACTCTCACTAATGAAATCAGGCTTCAGTTGTTATTCATGCAACATACCTCTCTCAGCATAAAACATGAAAAAGAGCTGGTACGGTCAAAAGTAGCTGTGGTCTAGATGCACCTGTATTTTGAAAAGAAAAAAAAAAAAGAGCAGATGGATACAATAAAGTAATTAAGCAGATAACAGTAATACCAACTTTTTTCACTTGATGAACAAATATTGGATTAGTTATGAGTCCTGCCATGAGAAGTAGCACTTGGAAGTTTGACTGTCATAGGAAACATGTTCAACTATATCTGAAAAGCTTAGAAAATAAAGAAGCCAATTACAAAGTCTGGGACATATTTAGAGCCATCCTTGAAATAATATTACCACTACAGAAGTACTAAAGATATATGTAGGGTTAAAATTATTGAAAAATAAAGTAATATGATCAGGATGATATGGATTTCACATAGAGAGATTAAACATACATCCCAGTGTATATTATCATATATAAGTTCCTTGTAGAATATATTTCATCTTCATATATCCCATGACAGGGTCCTTCTACTCATTCTTTTTAAGTCTTTTAATCTTAATTAGCAAATATATATATTAAGGTCTTAGTCATAGAAATACACAGTATTTCTGTGAGCTAAGTAGTTAAAGATCTTTAATAAAGCTTACTGGAAGGAGAGGGATATAATGCAGGTAAGAGGTGGGATTTAAAATTCTTCAATCAAGCACATTGTCCTAATATGTTTAATGCTCTTGATCACCTCCAGACAGACAAGATCTAAATAACATTTCAGGAGAGTTACTGGTCCTGATCATGCTGACTACAGGTGCTCAGGCAAGAAATACAGTAACAATGGTTTCTGTGTAGGCTATTCCACCTTATTTAACAGATTAAAAAGTATTTAAATAGTGTTTTGACGTTGAAGCACACTTTCTGAGTATTATGTTTCTCTCTGTTCCTAAAATTAGATCTACGCTGCAGAAGATCACTGATTCTTTGGTAGGTACCGTAAGGAGAAAGTCTCCTACCTTTACTAATAGGATAATTTTGGAAGATTTTAATCTATAAATCAAAGTCTTATTTACATAATTTATCAATCTGCACAGGCAAATTTCAGCAGTTGATAAAGTGTTTGCATTACCACACTATTACCTTCGTCTAATCTAGGCTACGCTTTAAGCAAGTGTCTGTTTTTTGTTTGTTTTGGTTTAGTTTTGATGTTGTTTTTTTAATCAGCAACATCATTTCTATAGCTAGAGCAGTATTTTACTACTTTACTAATAACGAGGCTTTGTGAAGCACTTTTACTCACCCCACAAACTTTGCTTCCTTAGTACATTCTCTGTGAATTTAATCATCATGCACAATCTTTTTTTCTTCTTCCCTTTTTTTTTTTTTTTTAAGGTATTTGTTAACAAGAACCTGAAAAGTTAGCTGTAAAAGATGAAGAAAACAAATGTGATCTTCCCATGTTAGTACAAAAATCAACCAAGTAGCAGTTTATCATTCTTTGTGCCAAACAGTCTTCAGTTAAGCACTACAAAAAGCTCCCTCTCCTCCATCACCAGGAACTCACTATCTCATGCCCCCTACCATCACCTGTGGAACAAACTAAAGTTTAGTGCATATGGCCACTGCTGAATTTTAGAAATCAGGTAAGATGTCTCAGGGTAAGAAATGTGTTTCTCACAATGCTGCCCTTTTCAGTGGAATGCAGTATCATCCTCTCATGAAAGAAAGAATGTGCATATAACCTCATGCTTAACTGACCAAGAAGCACTGGTTCTTTACTTCAATTTGCTCATATTCACGGCAAATAGTCTTTGATACTATAACTTAAAATGATTTCTAACTTCTCTATTTTGTCTCTTGCAAAGTACAATACCCCTTTATCTAAAAAATTAGCTTACAATTAGATCTGTGGCAAATTCCCTCACAGATGGTCTTATTTATCATTTCAATGCCTTAATTGGATTTTTATTTTGTGGTGATCAAGCTCAATAAAGGTCAATTTCACAGGAGCTCTCTCTTGCATTTATCATACTGTCTACAAAGGTAGTTTTCAATCCTGAGTATATTTTAAGGAATGTTTCTCAGAATACAATAAAACCATGAAGCCTATTCTCAGACTGTATCTTTAAATGTTACAGACATGGGAATATTTTAATACCACCATTTTTTATTGTCGTGTTTTCCTTACTTTCTAATTTTATACAATACTACACTCATTCTTGGTCCAATACTTATCTGCATATTTAAATTTCAGATTACTTTCCTATGGACATTTGTTATCCCAGATCATTGACATATAATATTGTTATACATAGGCAAATTAAACGCAAAATCTGCTGACTTAAAACTTGTACTTTTTATTCCCCTCTGCCACAGTAGTGATTAAATAGGATATTCTAAGCTTAGTTTCTTTGACTATCTTATTCAGACTAAACAGAAATCTCAGCTAAATTCCTAAAGGTAATTTGTATACAGTTGGGTCTTCAAAATTATATCAAAAGTGAAAGCTAAGATTTCCCACATCATCAATAGTTTCTTGGATCATGCTATCATTGATTAGAAATAGAAATAAGTACTTATGAAGTTGTCACTACCCTGTTTGGGTAATTTACTTGCAGTACTTTTATAAATTGTTATTTTGTGGAAGCAACTAGTGCAGTTATTTCTGACAAAATATTGTTGTTTTCTGTAAAAATGTAACCTCCCTTATTATCCCTAAGAATATGCAAGCAATTTCCTTCTCCGAGTTTGTAATGTAGACAGTAAGAAGGCTTTCACAGCAATCTAAGGCTTCCTTACAAAAGCCTTCCATATTATCACTCCCATAGCTGTACAACATGCTAAATACTAATAGGATTAAGTTGGTATCAACTGTAACATGAACTAATGAACATGTAATTAAGTAGTTCAAAGCCACTGTGATGCGTTAAGTAGATAACTGTAGATAAGTTTCCCTTCCACTTGCTCATCACCCAAATATTTTGCCTCTTACAAAAAAATGGGATTTCACAGGCAGGCAGAAACTGGGGGGAAAGACATAGAAAATTATGAAATTAGCAAATTACAGACAAACAATATAGGCTGCTTATACTTCTTTGGGAACACCATTAGTTGGCTATCTTCATTACTAGGCACCTCTAGGTCTTTGTAAACATGACCCTAACACTGATTTTTCAGAAGAGGTTTATGCCAGAATCCACAAAAGGGCTTTGCTGTTTCTCCATTCAGCATTGCAATACCTAATTTTAAGGTATTAAGGTTCTGTAACATAATGAAAATTGACATTCTGAGACAGGCATCCAGGACCTGTATAAAATGCCTGTCCAAAATGAAACATCTTACAAAGAGATAATAGAGAAAAGCAGCTACCTACACCAGTCATTCAAAAAAATGTAGCAGAAGATAACTTGATACTTCATATCTAGCTCCATGCCTTGCATCTGAAATGAAAATCCACTCTCTTGGCACTGGGAACCTAAGCCAAGCCAAACTTTTCCTCACAGAAACAAAACACAAAACAAAACCTGAGCAGAGCAAGGAGTGCGTGTAGGCATATCAGCCCCACAAGTCTCTATCCTTTGTGCTGGTAGAGAAAAATCCATCAGGAGGGAGGGAGATCGATGTACAATATGTTAAAACCCATATGGGGCTTAGATGCCAAGCTGCATGTCAGCACAGTGCGCATAAACTGTGCATACAAAACATTTTTAGCTAACACATTAAAAAAAAAAAAAAAAAAAGGTATTTAGGGTTTTGGGGTGTCTGCTTTTTTTAAGGTGTTGCTAAGCAACCGTTTTGAGGATCTCAGAGGAATCTAATGTTAGCCTGAAGTATCCAAGTAGCAAGTAGATGCTTATGCCATGCTGGCATGCTTAAGGAGAAAGACTGTAGCCATGCAGACATATCTGAAAAAAACTTCCTGTTATTCTTACCACAAAAAAAAAAAAAAAGGGAAAGAAAAAAGAATTCCCAATAGACTCTTACCATCAACTTAATGTCAAGAAAACTACATTAGATAGATTGATATGGACGAGACATTCAGTTACAATACTGTCCTGATAAGTTTTAATAAAAATAATATTGTAATGAACAAATTGTACTTTTAACAACAATCATATTCACTTTAGTATTGGTTGAATTAGTGCCAGACCTTCAGTTGGTGGTAGCCAAGAATTCCCACATGCTTTGTAAAGTATTATGATAGGTTTGTACTGTTATTATACAGTCAAATATAGTTTGACTATTTAATATATATTTACAGTAGAATTTAGAGATCCAATTAGGAAGGAATGAAAGGACAATGAGATAGTGCTGAAGAATTTCAGTTAATACTACGCATTATATAGGACAGAGGGAAATTTAAAAATACTTGTTGGAAACACTTAAAAGGGCAATAAAGACTGGCATTACAGGTGCCATACAGTCACCAGTTCAAACATATAAGAGATGGTAAGGCGTGGTCTAGAAAGTTAAAGCAAATAATCCCACAGTACAAGAAAGCGAACAATGGAACATCAAAATAACAAGAAGAAAAATATTTAAAAATATATAAATGTTGCAAGGCAGTATTTGTTGCGACTAGAATGAAAATGACTGGAGTTGTCAAGACATGAAATGATAAGGGCCTGGGTGAGAGTTCTGGTCATGTGAATGATGAAGAAAGGCTGAATCAGACTGAGACTGAGTAGGAAGAATTACGTCTACCATATTAGCTATACAAAACAAACAAACAAAAAAATTAAAAGGCAATGTGAAGTCTAGCATGGAATATGCTCATGTACGTATTCCCTGATAGCACGGCATTTAAGGTAAGAACATTTCACACTGGGTTCTCATTTTCCTGGTACTTTCAGCTTCGTAATGAGAACCTTAGGCAAAGCCAGGCCAAGAGAAGATCTGTATCTTCAATACAAATGAAGAGCTGGAAGGAGGCTATACAGCTGAATCTGCACCATACACACAGGTGTTTCCTAAGGAAACACTTTGATGTAACAGGACTGGTAGAAATATGGTCTTCATATTTACCTTTTCTTTCTTGAACTCCTTCCCATGTCGCTGACAAAAAAAAATATCCATCATTACACTGATGAAGACCTCCAGTGCTGTGATGCAAACTTCTCCTAAAATTCTGACTTAGCCACAACTTCAAGGTATGTTGATAATCATCCAATAGATCTTGGTACTTTGTTCTCGGTACTTTGTTCAATCTCACTTTAGAACCATTTCGTAAAAACTTTCCATTTTGGAATGAAAGGAAGTCCTTCTGCCAAAATATTTAAGTACAGTAGACCTCACAGAGTATCCTGTGTTCCCACCCATTCACCAGTCATTTCCAGAAGTATCGTTTAAAATAAAGGCAAGATATCTGAAGATAACTGTGAAGTAATAAATAACATACTTCATTTACTATAAATCTTCTTTCTAATGCTAGTACACAAGGTGCCTGACACAATATGTGTGAAATCTTTTCAACCAATTTTAAAATAATAAAAAAATGTAATCTTTTTCCTTCAGCAAGCAGAGTTTCATACTCGATACAACAACAACAAAAAATTAATCCCTTTGTATAAAACTTGAAAGGATTAATAGAAAGGATTAACCTATGTATCATTTTCAAAAGTCTATTCTATCTCCTTTTCTGATTAGAAAGCAGTATGCAATTCAAAAAAGTACCTTAATTCTTGACCAATTCTTAAAATGACTCAGTGTTGTCCCATGGATTTAACTGTTTCATAAGAACATGTTACAAGTTGGATGAATTAAAACCTTAATGTTAAAAAACAAACAAACAAACAAACAAACACCTCTATAGGCTGTCTTGCCATTGAAAACTACAGTATTCTTCAAAAAGGAGCGATCTTTAGCGATTTTCATAAATAGCTAATATATAAATGAAATAAATAATGAAATAATGAAATAAATTTCATTGCAGTTCAGGGACATTTGTAAAATCTGTCTGAGGCTGAATGAATTAGTGTCAGATTTTAACCAGACTTACCTGCATTAAGAAATGTGAAGTGAATTCTATATTCTCTTTGCTTCTGTACAAAATACTGCACCGAACTCAAGTTTTGAGATGACTTTCACATTTAACTTGATTATAGGAATTATGCAAAGGTATGTTGACTAATGTGAGAATGAGCTGGTCTTCATGATCATTGAAAGATTGGTGGGAAAAGTTTAGCAACCATGGGGCATACTGTTAATGAGAAATTTGAGGTTGTGAAATTTTAAAAAAGATTATGAGCCCCAAACTCTTATTCATCAGCTACACCAGGTGGACAGTCAGTGATGAGATATACTTTTCAAGCAAAAAGCAGGCTGCAGCACATCAAGATTTTCTGGAAAAGTTATGCAATCCAGTGGTAGAGTAAACAATCATGAGAAAACGAAAATAGAGGAAATGCATACATCAATCCACCTCAACAGAAACTGTCTGGCTCCTTAATTTTATTATATTTAAATGTTTTCTTCATAAAATTAACAGCTTTATACTCTCCACATACGAAAATCCAACGCACAAAATTTAAAAGAAAAAGGCATGACTTATTTAAACTCGTCAACATTATTTTATGCCAATTAAAAAGACTACCTGAATTATATCCATCCCTCCAAACTTTACACAAAAATGAAACCAAAATTTCACGCTGCCAAATGTCGTGACAGTGGGAATTTAAAACTTACACCGTAAAGCAGAGCAACTGACAGTAGCTACATCAATAAAATACATTGATGTTCTACTAGAGGACTAAGCTATTTGTTTCATTATGAAACACAATAGAATTAACATCATGTTGAACACACAAAATCCCCAGTACTTTCATCCAAACGCGAGAGAGACAGGCTCCCAAGGACTGCAGTAATTTTCAGTAACTGCCTCTTAATGACAGAAATAAGTGTGTAAACTGAGAAGTGGGTCTGATACAATTCAGAAACACTGTATGAAAACAGGCATTTGATTTAATCTGCAGACAATTACTGGTAAAGTTGCTTTGTGCGTTGAGTTTAATTCCTGCGCTGTGAAGTCATGCAATGGTGCTCAGCAGAGCAGAAAGGTGATCGACATCCTGTTAAGTGAAAGCAAAGAGGCCATTTTACATACAGCTCTATAAGCCAGCTAAAGTGGGTGTCTGTATCTCAAACAAAGAAGACTGCTTCACAGCCACATTCCCACCCAACTAACCAAAATCACAAGCCATGAAGTAACTTGGCACAAACAATGGTTAAGCCTCTGACTTGTGGCTTGAAGCACATTTTTTGTCAGACTCTTATCTGTGGACATAATTAATTGTTTGCCAGAGAATTTCTTGGCACAGCAGATAACCTAGCACTTGAAAAACAAAATGTATTTCTACCCATGGTGAAACAGGTTTCAAAATAGTTTATTATCACTAGCCATTAAATTAAGGATACAATCGTCTGAAAAAAAAGTGTTGCTTGAAAGTATGAGGAAGCCACTGGACACATGCCATTTCTGGGATGCTCATGAGAGAGTTACCTCTTAAAGATAAAATAGGAAATAGAACTGTTAACTATATAGATGTACATAACATATCATTTATCAAGATTGCTCTAAGCCTTAAATTTCCATAATGATGTGCTGCAGCTGAGCCATGCCTGGTACCTGGAAAGCCGTAGTGCTCAGAAACAGAAAATGGAAAAAGGGCCCCATGATTATAACAATTACATTTGGAACTGAAGCCCAAGTCAACAGGTACTTTATAATTTCAGGCTTGTATGCACATATAACCTGAGAATGTGGTAAAATGTATTTCAAAATATATTTAAAAAATATAAAATATAAATATATATATAATTATATACAAATATAATCATGGTGGCAAAGTCTAAATGATGTATTATGATTCTTATTTTTACCTTTCTCTAAAAAATATCTGGAATAATACATTTCTAGAGAAATTCTTTAAAACAATTTCAAGTCAATGTTTTTCAGTAAGTATAATTAATCTGAAATGTGTGTTCCAATATTGAAGATCTGACTTTTTTTTTTTTTTTTTTTTTTGGTGGCAGTAATCAATATATATGTGGTAGTGATACCACAGGATGAAATATATAGTTCTAGACTTCACAAATTTTCTGCCTTTAAAAGGAATGCATCTGATGGTAGTGTCAGATATACAAGCCAACTAGAAAACTTCTGCTTTCACAAATGCAAAGAATAAGCTCCTATTCACTTGAGATAAAATATTTAAAAATTGTAAATGCAAACAGACACTTCAGCATGACAAAGTTTCATGTAAGTTACATTCAGAAACTATTAAAAGCAATCAAAGGTTTCCCTCTAATGCTCAGAATAAAAGACTTGGCCAGTCCCAAACGGTTAAAAATAATTCATGTTATTCTGACTGTCACAAGCAGAATAAAGTCTTTCAAGATCATATATAGAAGTTGCAATGGAAGTAATACTAATCTTCTTTTTCTATTTTTTCTTTAATAAAAAAAAACATCAAAAAGCACATCAGGCTACTCATTTTCAATCCATGTCTGGATGAGTACAACTGGAAACATAGAAACATCTTCAGCGGTTTGGAACCCTACATCCATACAACAGGAAAGTCATAAAATGATCATATTTGGCTTTCTTAAAAATAGGTATCAGTTGGAATAAAAATGTTAGGCTACCCAGACAAAAATTTAATCATAAAATTAATGTATTTATTTTTATCAAAACATTTGAGAAAATATATTTCCTATTTATAGGATAAATGGGTTATATGTTGTATAGTATATATATAACTGAGTTCCAGCTTTTCTGTTCTTCACTGCCTTCAATAGTATACTCAAATTTTAGAGTAAATATTAACTGTATGATTCACAGAGACCTATTTAAATAACTGAAAAATATTCTACAACTATTTGAAAGGTTTGGCATTCCCCAATCAGATGATATTATGATTCTATATTTTTTTCCTTTGTTTGGATGCCCATGTTTTCAAGACTGAGAATTTCCTCAATGAACTTATCTCAAAATACATAGAAGAATAACTTGAAAGTTCTTAAATGAAACTGTTAATTCTCCAAATACTGGTAAGTGGGATTTCCAGAACAAATTAAGTGACTTAGGAACAAAAATCTCCTCCATTAATCACCATGAGGTAAATTAGATTTGGAAAACAGAAACTGTCTACACAATTTCATATAATTCTACAATAATATTTCATGTTATTTGGGTGAAAATTAAATTCTAACATCCTGTCTTCCAGTAACATATAAAACTAGTTATGACATTTTATTTCAGTTTACTTTACCAGTTCAAAGACAGACTCTACCATCAAGACAGTGAAGCTAGACAAGTTTCTAAGTACTATATTTTTTTTCCCACTAAAGGCAGTGTGTACTTATACAAATACATGCACATGCATACACCAACGGGTAGTTTCAATCACAAAGAAAGGAAACTTTCAGCATTGATGCACCTCTGAAAACAAAAGTAACTAGCCAGTATTCAGGTTGACAGAGGCCAAAATAAGACATACTGCTAGTAAAGAGCATAAATACTAATCACAGAAATAACCAGACTAAAACAAACAAACAAACAAAAAAGTTTTAAAAGTTACTCCTTCTGTGAATACACAACAGGATTATTCAAGTTGCCAATCCTTTTCCCTAACTCAGGAATATCTCACATAAGGCAACATTCTTCATATTAACTTTCATTTATCTCATGCAAAGTTCAATTTGTCATTAGCTATTTTATTGTCTTGTTCAATGCAATATCCCTAAGATGCTGAAGTAACAGCAGAAGAAAGAACGTCAAAGTAGAATCAACCAATATGAACTTCACCTTTTATTGCACCAGTTGTAGAGAATGCATCTTAACAGAATCGGTCCATTTCAGATTGACAGCTCATTCTATCCATAAACTATGGCACAGCAGAAACTGATGGACTTGCCCAGAAATGTGCAAGTACTACCAAGCAGAGGAGAGTACACACACAAACTTTTTTTTTTTTTTTTTTTTTTTTGTCATCAGCTGGTAAAGAATTGCCAGTTGGACATAATCGTTTCTCTTTATTTCATAAAACAAAAATAGTAGTATCGAATATCAAAGTATTTCTCTACAAAAGCATTGTATTTGATCATGAACATACGTGAAACAGAGACTGCTGTAAAATAACAAATCTCTGAGCAATTTACCACTCAAAAATGGACACCAGGAATTCTATCACAAGCTGAAAGTGATGCCAAAATGGGAAGCAGAAATGAAAATTCCACTTACCACTATTTGAAAAATAAACATATTGGCAAACTGACAGAAGGTGTGGCTGAGTAAAAATTGTGTGAGAAGATAATTCAGGAGAAAAATTAAAGATAAGTCATGAACAAAGGTTAACTGAAGGTGATATTCCAAGAACCTAAGGATATTCCAGTTCATTTAAACCCTTAGAAAGTAAGAAGCTTAACAGGGCATCTTGCATGTTGCCTTTTAAAAGGCAAGACTGAGTGGTGACCACAAGAAGTCAACAGTACCCTACACAGCCCGAGACCATTTCTGCTTGCCATGTTCTACTGACGGTTGGAGTCTACCAACAAAAAATCCAAGAGGATAAATATAATGAACACTGGGTTATGTAGTTTTATAGAGAAAACATTATTCTTCTGATGGAATTATAATTAAACCTCAATGAAACTTGTATAAGCTGCTGAATTCAATGCATTCAAAGGGACACTTACGAAAACAAGAGTTTGTCATCTGAATAGTATGTGTATTGCAGAAGTAAGATGAAAAGTAATTTCCATGTTATGTCAAAAAGAAACAAGATACGTAAGACTTGAAGTAAAGTATGAAATTACATGGATTGCACAGCTTCAATTGTTTAAAGTCAAGTAAAAGCCAGCTTGCCAGCCAGAAAAAAAGCACTTAGAGAAAACTTTTTTAGGTACAGTAGATTTATATTCTTTGTCTAGGTACAGAATAAAACTAATATGTTTTATATCCTCAAGGGAACAAATTATTGCCTTTAGAAATAGTAGAAATATGTAGACAGAATTCTGATCTTTCTTGAAAATGCAAGATGCTCTAAAACAGGGAGATGCAATTTTATTAGCAGTAGGATATCTACTAGTTTTCAAGATGCATGTACAGAGAGTCCTATTATAGAAATATTTGCATCTTTCACATGAATAAATGACATTTTCCTATGACTAAGGACTCGCCCATATTCTGTCATGTCTTTAAATCAACACTTGAGAAGTCGCTGATAGAAATTCAAGAAAAATCTACTCTAAGTATAGCTTGTATTAGGTTTAATGCAGTACAAAGTGAAATTGCTGTATTCACAAATAAACCCTGCAATTTCAATTTATTTAAGAAGCATTTCCAGGTTAAGTTAATTTGAAGAAGTGACTGAAAATTGGCTGGGCCATCAATTGTTGCTAGTAATGAAGTTTTTGCCCTGGTGGAGAGACCAATGAATTATATAATTCATTGTAGTACAAATCTTGCGAAAATTGTAAAAGAAATGGGGTCTCAGCAAGCTGATTGTTATAAAGTTCATAAGGTTATATGGCAATCTATCTGACAGAGAAAGAGAACATGAGAGGAAATGCTTGAGGCAATTCATAAGGTTTGAAATTCCAAAGAGGTAATATGAAGTATGCCAGATTAGAGGTGAAAGTAAGTTGAATAAATCAACCATAATTATTCATAGCTTCAAACATTATTCATTCATTTACAATTTATACTAAAACGTTTTGAACTATAAGTCAGGAACTAAAAACAAAAAAAATACATAGCGATATCTTTACTTACTTACTATGCAACTAAAATTATAGTCAGGCTGGAGGAGGAAAGTTAAACAGTGAAGAGAAATGCATGTCTTGTAATTTTCTCTGAGGAACGAAAAACTGCTTCTGCTGAAATAAGGTAGGAATCATGACCATCTAGTCTGAGATAACGAGTACTCGTTACTGTCACAGAATTGCTAAGATTAAGAAGATAGGTAAGAAAGCTAGTTATGGAAAAGGTACTTTCATCACTCTGAGGCTACGTGAAGTCCAGTAAGGGCAAGAATGATCTCATTCCTCTAAAAAAAATCCCCAGTTCTTAACGAGCCATCCAATTCCTCCAGTTTGCTAAAGATTTGCTCAACTCACCTTCTTACTATCATTCTGATAATATCAACCAAATCTATCATAATAAAATATTGAGTAATAACTATATAGTCAATTAAGAAACTTCTGGCACCTAATATGTAAGCAGACTAAGATTCTGGGAGCAGAGAAAACTGAGCAGAAATCGTTATTCTCTAATTATTCAATACAGAATTCCTGATAGGAAACCACCATTTTTGTAAATCTAAGTATGTACTCTTTCACCATATAAATGACTTGCAAAATAAACTATTTTAATGGAAGGGGAAAATGCAAGCCTTCATAATTGCCAGTTATGATATGTTCTACTTTCTTTCATGTAACCACACATCACAGAAGAAGGAACTAATATTACACTGTATCAAGAGCATCCAATGAATGTGACTGAACCATGCGCATAAGCTTTTGGCTTTTGTTAGCATTAATATTAGCAATTTTTTTACTCCAAAAGCTTTAATAGTGCACTTTGTATGTAAACCTTTGAAGACCTTTGCAGTGAATACACAACAAAGAAATACTGTACTGTCTGTACAAGAAAAATATTTTTAAAATGTATCAGATTCAATTCTCAAAATTGTTTTCAGAGAATTACAGCCCCAGCTTCATCTGTTCGTCTGACTTATGCAGCAAGTTTACGCTGACGAATAAACCTTGTGTTTATTAGCATTTAAAAGAACTACAAATTAGCTCAAGTTGCTATATTTATTTGGATCCATGTACACTAGTTTTAGTACAGTGCTATTTTGGCCTTCAGAAAGGCCTTTTGAAAAAACAGGAAGCTGGAAGTTTTGACAGGTGAATTTGCCAAAGAACAGAGTTAATGTTAGAAGTGTTTTTAAATTTTAGCTCGATGCTTTTGCTAACAAGATATGAAGTAAAAATCAACGTTTGCGTAAGAATTCTCAGTTTTGAGTCACGAAAGTCATATCTTGGGAGACAAAAGAATATGCCCTTTCAAAATGTTTGGCTTGCACTTACAGGAACACAAATTCCATCAGTTTACACGGTTTTCAAGATTTGTCTTCCCACATAATAACACTATTGAAGTGATCAGCTGGATCCTGTTGCACAGTTCTACAGGAAAATGTGGGTTCTGTGAATAAGATGACAGTTTCCGCTGCTTCAGTTTGATGATATATTAGGCCAACTATGTTACTCTGTAGACCTCAAGATCTTACTTAAGCACACTCCTATCATTTTTTTTAAGTTTCCAAAAGACTTAAAAACAATAGTTGCAGATTTCTTATAAAATAAGGTTTACTACATCAGAAGCTACTTACCATTAGCATTAATATTTTTTACTGGAGCATAAATATTAGCATTCTTTCATTATATGTTTCAGTTAAATTACTGGAAAAAAATAAAAATCAAATATCAACTATATCAACAAAAACATTAGACCTCATTGCTAAGAAGAGCCTACAATAATAAAGAAAGAAGCAATAATAAAGTATCAAAGCAAACAGTGAATCTCACTGTCTCCTCAGTTTGTCCTTCACCCACATTCCCCTGCTCCCCAGGCCTGCTCTGTGATTGCTGGCCCTTCTCTTTACTCAAGCTGCAAACCCTTTGGGAAGAAGCTCAGCCTTTGCTCGAAAAAAAAACCTCACCACAACATCCAGTTTACCCAAAATATATTGAATTGATTGAACGAAATCACTCTCAGTGAATGGCCTTTAAATCAGAATCCATACAGGAAATAAAAACTATGGCATTCCATTCCAATAAAGTTGTCAAGCCAAATAGTGATTTTAATCTGATTTATAGCTAATATAGCTAATATTTTACTAAATTGATAAAAATATGTGCTTCAGTTTAAAACATTTTATTTTAAACCTGAGAAGGCAAAACCAAACCAAAACAAAAAACAACTACTAAACTAAATGCTTTAGAAACTGAAGAGAAGCGGGCCACCTTTAGAAGTAATTAATAAATAAATAAACTAAACACAAAGCAAACTTCAACATTGAAACTGATAACTGTGTTTCAATCATACACTGAATAATCTAGTTAAATGCTTGAGTTCCTCTACTTGTGCTATTAAAACCTGGAAAGCATTTCCTTCCAAAGTGTTCATTAATTGCATAGCAGCAATGAAAGACCTATGCAGAAAATACACGAGTTGTTTCTGAATATTTGAGTAATTGATTTTAGGTGAACGTTAAAGTATTATTACCACCAAATCTTTTGCAGACATCAGTTTTACACTTATTTTCATTAACCACACAATATAGATGCCTGCAAGTTATATGCAAGTGACTACACTGATGCAGTTCTGCCCCCTCCTGTTCGATTCAGCATATGCATGAGATTAGAGTGTCAGCAACAACAAAATAGCCAGACTCAGCATAGACCAATTTGTGGATGTTGCAGGACACTGAACTGTCCTGCAACGATTTCTCTGGTTTCTGACCTGTCACTCATTAAGTATTTATAGATAGAAAAGGAACTTTCTAAACACAAGAGAAACAATCATATCACTGCACAACAAAAGTAAACTGCAATTTTATTTTTGCTATTACTTTATTTGCAGAAAGATAAGCAATAATGCTTTATTTTGTATTTCCTAAATATGTACTTTTTTCACTTATTCAGATCTAAGATCTATTCAGATCTCTGTGTAACTTCTAAAAATTCTTTTGTCACGAGAAACAGTTTTGGGAGACAATCACATGTTCAGATACCTGATAATTATCTCCTACTTAGGTAGGTTAAAAATTTGAAGTTTAATTTCATCTGATATTTTCTTTTACCTCAGCATGATGATACTACTTTGCCAGGTCTCCTTCTTTAAGATACCTCCAGTATGTATTTCACATAGTTTAGGCTTGCTACTCAAAATCAAAAATGCAAACATAAATTTAAAAATGTCCCTCATGAGTCAGAAACCTTAATAAAAGGTGCTAAACTCTCCTTCCTGGCTTTTAGGATAGCTTTTTCATCTTTAACCCCAAGAACCTGACTACATGAACAAGGAAGTATTGCAGACTGATTTGCACAATGTGTCCTAGCAAGCTCAAAATCAGCTCTAGCAAACAAGAAATCCATGCTGAAACTGCTAAGTACTGCTAAGCTATGTGAGCAACATGGAAAGTAATTTTCTTTAAGTTTTTTTTAAGATAATTTGTGCAGGCTGAGCAATGTTAATGGAATCTTGTAAGCATATTGTGGAAGAAAAAAAAGAAAAAAGAAAAAAAGAAAGAAAGAAAGCTTGTACTTTTCAAATTTTTCTATAACAAAAAAGATTTCCTTATTTTCTGCTCCTGTTCCTTTGAAAACAACCCTGAAAGGGATCATCGTCAGGTTGTGGCCTCTCATGTCCATCAGAGAGAGGCTTACAGCCAAGTTTAGAATCTTAGTAAGATTTCACAATGAAAGTACAGCTAACATCCCAAAAGTTGGCTTTACAAACACTGAGAACAGCTGGACAAATAAGAAGACGTACTAAAGCAGGTCAGAACAAACATAAATACCCATGGGCACCAAGAACAAAAATTTTCCAATTTAAAATGTAAATATTCTGGCAAAAGCTTTATAAACAGCAAAACAGCTCTTCATGTAAACAATTTCATAGTACGGTCAGGAATTATGCATCCTGGCACACCCTAGTCAGGTCAAGATCCACAAATCCTGTTCCTTGGGCTCATACCAGAACTGTCAGATTGGCTATGCATAATTATTATTTTTCCACACATGTAAGAAATTATCATTGTCAGTATCAATGACATGCAAGCTTTATCTGACAATCTAACATCTGTATACATGTAACGGACCGTAATGCTTTTGACCAGCGTGGAGTAGCCAGCACAATTACTATGCTAGAGTTTTGTTGTTCCATTTTTCAGTAATTCTTCATATGTGTACTTGGACAATGTTTCTGCTCAGAAGTGTTTAGATATATTATATAAGCATACAAATATGATTTTTCATACACTTTATTTGAATATTACTGGTGTCCCCACACATCCCACTGTGATACTATGAACACTGAACTCCACTGACATTTAATCATACTTTGAAGTAAAGAATGTTGTGTCATTGCTATTGCCTAACTTTTAAATGGATAGATTACCAAATGATACTTCCTTTTTAGTCTATTTCACCCATTAATATATTCTCTTCTCCTACAGTTTTCCTTTTACCATATGATACTTCCTTTTTGGTCCATTTCACCCATCAATACATTCCCTTCTCCTACAGCTTTCATATTGAAACAACTAGTTATTTTATGCTTTGATAATGATGACCATAAAAGCAGCTTATGCCTCCATTGATTTGGTGATTCAGCAATTTTAATATCTCCAGCTAAAACAAAAGCTCCCAAAAGAAAGGAAAGGGGAAGTCTTCTCTTCCTCAGGATGATTCTACAGCCTTTGCTGCATGTTTTGTTGAAATAACTCTGTATAGGTGACAATAAAGTCTCATTCTTTTTCCGTGACAGAGGTTGGCTCCACTACTTAACAAATTACTTCTGCAATTCCAGTCAGTGCTTCACTGTACAAAACCTTTTTAGTACACAAGATGTTTTCTTCCTACTAGAGATTTATCTGGTTTTCTTTTGTCATTTCATCTTGCTTCTCTGCCCTCAGCTACTAAGTGCACTGTCCAGAGAAGATCCAGAAACCTCTCCTTGATACAGAATTCTTCATCACTAGAGAATATAAGTGATGGCTACGTATTTTCTTTTTAAAAACAAAAACAAAACAAAATAACAATGTCCCAAACAAACAAACAAACAAAAAACACAACTGCTTTATTCTTACCTAAAGTAAAGAAAACTCAGAAAAACATTGCTCCTTCCAGCTGCCTTCTCCTTTTAAGGGTATATAACATCTCTGATTCACTCACAGAAGATGTAATTCTCTGCACTTAATTTATTGGGAAGAATCCAGGTTTTGACCAGAGATGAGATGTGGAAGTCAGAAAGGACTCCCTGTCAGTCTTTTGTAAGAAAGACATATAGCATTTTGAGATCTGAAATTTCTAGTCTGATTTTGATGTGTCTACATTGGTATTCTCTGGCAAGTAGTCATGCTACTTATTTCCATTTTTCATATCTTTATAAATGAACAACAGTATACATACTAATAATTAATGCTTGCCTGTGACTATGCATTACAGGATAGGTCTAAACCTGAATTGTTTGCTTTAAATCCACTGCCTTCCAAATGTATTGCAAATTTAAATCAATATTAAAAAGGAAAGAAAAAAGACCCTCTGGGTTCTTGAACAGAAACTCATCATTATAAAAAAAATGACATGTTATAAAACATGTCATATTAAAATATAAAATATGACATGTTATATGACATGTTGTAATGGTTGCAGAAGACTTAAGCGCTTTCTGAAAATTAACTTTTGAAGTCTATATTGTATTTTTAAAAACAATAGTTTAATTTATATATAGTTTAATTTGTTAATTCTGTGCTTCTTACAGCAAAAAAAGATATGATTGCTCTGCTTTTGGGGGTTAACAGAACCATTGTGACTGACTACTAGTAACCATGGAAATACAAAGAGCTAGTCAGAGACCAACATCAAACTAACAGAGGTGTTGAGACAGAAAATAGATAAATGATGAATTTGCTGAACATGAGAGCCAGCTGAATCTGTACCAACTCCATTAACAGCATAGAAAGCCAAGTCCACATAGCTTTTTGAATGCCTGAAAGCATACAGCATTTACTATGGCTCTTCTCTTTAAATAAAAGGAAATGCCTTTCAAGGTTAGTTTTAAAGCACTCAATGCAACTGAACTTGTTTAAAAGCAGAACCAAAATGAGGTAAAAACGGTTCACATGTCAATAGAAGCAGCAACAATATTCATGAAAAGACTGAAAAAGGCCCAGCTGAATAAGGGTTTTCTTAGAATAAGATAATAGTTATGGAGATTATGCAACCAATGTGACATCTGAGTTAACTTGGATTAGCATCATCAAGAATGTTTTCTTGTCATCTGGAGAAAGCCCCCAGCTTAAACAGACACAAATATTTAAGACAAACAATCAATGATCATTTATTGACCAAACTATTTGCCTTGTAATGATAAGGCATGCGTGCATTTAACTGCTTTCTCAGTGACAGGCCAAAGGCCAAACCCACTAAACATTGTTTATGCAGCCACAATTACAGTCGTTAAACATAGACATCCTTTAAAAGAGGCACCTTGGAAAAAAGAGGAAAATATATATTCTTTGCTGTAATAAGGAAAGTATACCCAACAACAGTAGATTTTTTTTTTTTTCCAGTAATACGTCTGGTTAAATCACATCTACTTAGGAAACACAATTACATGTATACATAAGAAAAAAGATAAAACTTGCGGGCACATTACTTACATTACACAGGTATGCTGTGGCTCATAAAAGCCAAAATGTGTCTGCATCATCAATGCTAACCTTACCCAATGTGACCAAACAGATACTCTTTCACTCTCAAAACCTTAACACCATTAGACAAACTGATCCAAACCTCTCCTTCCTTGCTTTTCTTCTTCACTTTTAACTATCAGAATTACAACTCTCTTTCAGTTCTCCTCCTGACTTCTCCAAAGCAAAAATATTTCTTCTCCTGAAACATAGTAATTTACATGCCTAGATATCCAAATGGCAATACCACGTTTCAAGTGGACTCAGCAGAAACTTGTATATAGGCTTTAAAATCATGCAGTGGAGGCATGTGGATCCACATGGCTTAACATTCTTAAAGAAAACCTTTTTTGCCCTTCATTTTCTGTAGGTCCTTAGGATTCTTTATAAGATGTAAGATACGTCATCTTTACTTTCTCAGGGACAAGAGAAGAATGATGGATTGGTTTTGCAGGCTTTTATGATAAACAGTATTTTAATGTCTTCTTTGTCCATTTGTCTTTCTGTTTTCTACAGAATAAACACACAGACCTTTAGGTCAATGAATATACTGCAGACTTCTGTTGCCATGATTATAAAGTGCTTTACACAAGAGGCTGGGAGTCCCAGACAAAACACATTATGATTGGGACCAATTGTGTGCCAAAACCAAAGAGATGGATGGTGTTAGCTGAATTTAATGAAATACACTTTTCCTGAGAAACAGGGAATGACCTGCTGCTTCACCACACAACCATCTGTTTTCCCCTTTTAACATCATTTTAAATTTAGGAATGAAAATGAAGATACTGCTTGGACAATGCTTTCTAGCAACTTCTTGTTCGTCTTACAGACTTCGTCTTGTTCGTCTTACAAACTTCTTCAGTTTTGGAGCAAACCTTCAATTAAGGGTACATTTAAACTATATTAATTATTTTGAATTTCATTATTATGTCTATTGAAATCTCCAAAGTCTATACATAAACTAACATTTTAATGAGGAACCAGGATAAAATCTGAAAAAATCCCATTGTTACGTTCTTCAAATGAGTTATACAAATAAAATCCTATGCACTACGGACTTTCAATAAAATAGTGGTTTCTAAGTGCCCAAATTATTTTTGAAATTTGAACGGGTTTCTAGCTGTTTAAACATTTTCAAAAATACTGACTCTGTCTATTTTGCTGGTGTCTGGCATACTAGAACCCACTCCTAATGAGAGTTACTACTGCACTATACTAATTACTGTAATACTAGTAATATATATTAAATATATATATTACTAAAATATGGTTTATTACAAAATCCAAATGGACTCCACAGGGTTTCATAAGATATAATGTATAGCAGGATGCATTTCTAGTATTCCAGGTGAATATTGGCTGCAGTTCATATTTCCATTTTGTGTGTGATGAAAAATTTTTTGAGTAGTATTTGGGAACTCACTAATTCAATATTCATGAGAAATACCTATTGCAATATGCAGAAATGTTTGCAGAGACACTAAAATATAAAAGTCCATTTTTTTTCATTACTGGCAGAAACTTTACATCAGCTAATTAATATAATTTCTGATTATCTTAAATGCTTATTTGTGGCACTTTAGCCTTTTATCCTCTGAACCTCAAGCTAGTATCTAATACCACAAGGAAAAAACAATAGCATGAAAAAAGAATTAGGTGTACCACAACAGAACCCTGGCAAAAAAAGAAAGAAAAAAAAAAAAAGGCATGACAATGATTTGTATTTTTATCCTGTATTTTAGTGGAGAACCTAAAGAGACTAAAAATATTTTAAAAGATGCTTTGAAGCAATACACAAAGTAAAATAGTATTATCCCCATTTAATTAAAAATAAACAAAAGGTCAGAGACCCAGATCCAGAAAAGCTAGGAACACTGGCAATATTTAAGCCCTTTTGTGGACTGCATTTCATTCTTCACTAATAACTTGATCTGCATACTTACAGATACTGTGTTCAGCTTGAAAAATAGCTTTGCATCCAGTTCACAACACAACACATAAAAACCTGGAAAATAAAAACAAACACAAAAGAACGTTTCCTTTTTTCATCTAAAGACCTGATCCAAAGATCACTTAAGAGAGTCTATCAAATGACTTAATGAAATTTAGATCAGATCTGTAAAAAGCAGACCTTCAATTCATGATTTTGGCAAAGTGTATGCTGTCATGAGTATATTTATCCACCCTTACTAATCTTTTCATGCATGGCATTTATACACGCAGTATACACTCCGTTATTTTTTTCAGAAAGATTTTGAAGTCATGTAACCAACTGCTGATATTAAAGCATAAACACTATCTTAGGGAATAGTCATTAAAACTGAAGTAAAAAAAGCCTGCTGAAACTGTACTCAGAGCAGTTACATTGTATTTAAGTAAAATTATACTATGGATAGTGTAGGTCGTATTTATGACAGGCGTAGCATTTTCCAAGACAAAATTAAAAGAATTATGTAGGAAAAACTGTATGCTACTTTATACCATCAACATAATTAAGTGTGACACAACATAAGTATTATGGGAGAAAACCCAAGGAAATTCAAAATAATTGGCTACCCTAATCCATGACTTGCAACTTTAAGTTTGAATTAATTAAAAGATCAAGTTGAAAATAACAGTAGAAAAGCAAATACCTAAAATAATTATTATTCTCCTAAAAAAAAAAAAGTCAGAGAAGACTTTTAGGACAGAATTTTTCTTCATAAAAGGAAGAATTCTAGGTACATTACCAACTTTGACACAAAGGCAGGCTCAGCTTGGTTCAGCTCTCTGACCCAGATGACCTGCAGCACGAGTACATGCATGTGAAGAAATCTCCGTACAGGATTTTATTTTGTTGGGTGTTGCAAGTTGGCCTGTCATTAAGTTGTTAGAGTCCCCTCTAATCTCATGCATTGCTTCTCAAACTCTGGTCCAAGCACTAGTCTGTAGGATACCTGAAGATGATGCAAACCTATAAAATAAATGTAGACATCTTCCCACACATTCAAGCAAGCAAAGAAATTGAAGTAATAAAAGTTGTAAATGAATATGCAGACTACTCCAAATTTCATTAGTTTCAAATTTTGTACAAGGGTCCAAAGCATGCCATACCCAGGCAGTACCCATATTTTATTCTTCTCATCAATCTTTTTCCCAAGTCTCTTTGGGAACAGGTATCTTGAGCCTCTGTCATCACTGTTTGCCATTTCTTTAGAAATGATTAGGATTTAACATACACAAAGACTTACTTCCATCTACATGAATGGATAGATGAAGTTCTAGAATTTTATGGGAATTTGCAAGCTACTTGTGCAATTGCTAGATTCTGGAAATAGGTTACAGTCTGGCATCCATTTCATATTTATGCAGTGTAAATATTTCCAAGTGGATCTAAATGATCTATGTAACTTGTTTAGGTATATAATGAACATATACAGTCTTCTCTGTTATTTGTGCTAGTCACTAGAATTTATCCCCAACATACGTTACTATGGATTCATTTTTGGTGCCTTTTTCAGGCACTGAAATGTCACATCAATTTTATGGCATATGTTGGGTATATAGATATATAGATCACATCATAGCAAAACATTACTATGGAGTAATATTAATGCTGATGATACACTGACCTTTATTTGAACATCAAATGGAGAGAAAATATACATGAGAAAAGACAACACACCAAGACAGAATATGAGTGACTGAGTACAACTGTGAGAATAGATGTTACAAGATTATGTTGAGTATCCTTTAGACTGTAAAGATGCCAGATACCGTGCAATTCTAATGTGACAGCTGCTGTCCAGATAGATCACAAAATGAAAGTCCCTATGTCGAGCAGGGCTTAAAATAGAGCAGCTGATGAGTAAGATAGTATCTCTTATATAAACTTCACATTTCATGCACTAAGACTTTGCATTGTCAAATATTACCAGGGTTGCTATTCTCCATGAAAAATCTGGAGCAGAACCGAAGTACCAAATTGTTTGACTTTTCAGACTTTAAAATGCAGTTGTTGTTTTCGTGCCACACTCAGAAACTCCCTCCTAGTCTGCTTTGTGATTCACGTGTTTGGCTTAGTAACTCCTGGATCTCAGAACAAGATGGAAACCTTTCCTAAGTACTTCCTGTCTTTCTACATAAACTAATAACAAGATGGAGTCCTCCCAGCTTTCCAGTTTACGGCATACCAGGCACACCTATGGCTGAAATACCTGTAAGCCTCAGAAAGTGCTTTGTTCTGGTTTTAAAATAGCATGTATCTTCTGTGGCAACAAAAAGGTTGTTTCTCTAACATTATTATATAAAATGTAATATTAATAGACTACTTAATTAACATAATCTGTAGACAATGGAGGAATCAAAGCTCACTGTGAACGTAAAAGCTGCATCTGTGAAATCAAAGGCGAGTTCTAACTTAAGAATTAAGAATGTCAGAATAAAGTCCAGTATATTTACAAGATCAAAGGCCAAGAATAATCACTCTCTCACTGTCATAACCTGTCAATATGGAAATCCTAAAGGAATGATGTCAAATTACAGCATCCTCTAATAAAACTATGGATTGTTAAGTGATCTGCTTTTATTGGCTTTCTGAGCACTAAGTGAAAATAGAACCAAGACCCTAGCCTTTAAGTATTTCACTGCTTCTTTTTAGAATATGTGTTGCAAGCATCTATTTTTCCTTGTATCTGGAAAATAGCTAAAACCTTTTGTGTAAGTGATATGCGAAAATAAGCAGAGTTGCTCAGTGGACTACCAAACTCTTTAGAGGGCTGTCAATGAGGCACTCCACTTATAATTGTGGCTTTGCATCTGACGTAGTATGTGGGTGTAACCCTGGCCAACTCATTTAATGCCCAGGTCTGTTTACCCAATCTGTAAAAGGGGGATTACTATATACATTTAACTAATACAGTCTGTGACTGTTAAGTAGTTTTTTTTAAAAAAAGGGGAGACTTCAAATATTTTAATGACATTTACAATTCCAGCTATCCCGTTCTCTTCAACTGGTTTGGCTTATGTAACCTTTCAAACGATCAAGTCAAGATTCATTTAAGTTTCCTATAATCAGTTCATCATCAGGAAGACTTCTTGTTGCCTTTTTTTTTTCTCATTGATTGATACTGCCTTGCTGTTGCTACTCTGTGAAATTTAGCTTACACATTAGATGAATCTGCTATTCTTGAACAAAACTTTATTCCAAGTATAAATTAAGGTTTACTCTACCACAGTGGAGTGCTGCTATTGTCTGAAATGCAGCAACTAATGCCTAACATTTTTCCAGTATAACAAGAGAAAGATTATCTTTCTCATACCACTGTTCAAGCAAAACTGACACCACTCTTGTAAGGATGCAAGTATGAAGAAAAAAAAGAAAAAAACATAAGTTACAGCTTTCCTTGAGAGTACGAAAGAAACAGATTAGTTTTATTCAGAGATACAGCTGCCAAGGGACCATAAAACAACTGTAACATCCTCTCCCAAGAAAAGACAGTAAAATGCCACCATGGGTCTTAATGTATTCAATAAATCATGATGAAATGCTGCCAGAAATTTCAAGAGTGTCTTTGGTTTAATTCTGTATCAACAAAATAGCTGCTGCTAGATTTACTTTATTTTGTAAGAATCTTACACAAGCTACCTCTAGATTTTTGAATGATGTGTAAAAGAGTGAAAGTAATATGGTATTGAATTAAAATTACTACAAGAATGATTATTTATCAACAAAAATGCTAAATAAAACATTAGTAAATACTTGGATAACATTTCAGAGAAAAAGGAAATAAAAAGTAGGAAGAAAAGTCCTTGATGGAAAAAAACATTATTTGAAAAGGCTGTCTTTCTATAGCTTTTAAGATCTTTAATTTAGAATATTTAATTCACCAAAATGTTTTGAATATATTTAAAATTTGCTCTCTCTCCTTCAGTTCTGACATTTCCATCCTCTGAAATACTGATTAAATTCTGTATATTTTTAATGAAGTAAAAGCTCTGAAAGTGTTTTGACCTCCATTAAGTTTGAATCCAGATAAAGACACAAATTCTTCTTCCTGAACCATCTGTAAAGACAACAAGTATTGCAGAGAAGTATTCAGAATTTCTTAATGCTCTGGCCTTAACCTAATTTTCCTCAGTAGATCCTTCTTCCTGTTCCTGTTATGCTGCCAGATATTGGATTGCCAACTCTTGTGAGTTCCTATTGAGTCTCAGAATATTATTTGGTGTTCTTAGAGACCCTGGGGCTGAAATCTATGGATTGTATAAGAACTTTTTTTTTTTTTTTTCCCTGAAATAAGTTTCTACATTGTGAAATGATTACAAAGGCTTTAAGGATGAAGAATGTTTTTTAAAAGTACAAAGGAAGCAGACACAATGAAACGTCATTATTGCATTATATTTAGCTTTATGATTTTTAATGCTCAAATGTGGAAATATTGTGGTAGGAGTAAGTATACACTCTTTAAATTGGCAAGTGTTTCCACAAACAAAATCAGAAAAAAATAATATTTGCCTGGCTCGTGTGTTGTAATTTCTCAAGAATTTGAAGAACCATGAAAGGAATGAGTAAGCAATAGCACATTGAGACAAAACTTTTGTTTTATGTATGTTTGAGCCAGCCTCACATGAACTTTGACAGACTATAATATCAATAGAACATCACTGCGACACTTTTTTTTTTTTTTGCATCAGTCTGCAAACAGCACCAAGCTTATAACTGGGTTGAAGCACGTCACGAGCTTTGTGCAACACAGTGATAAATAAGTCTTTCTGGGTTTAGTAACATATAGACAGAACAAGACGTTCAGGTATTTAAGTCACTAAGTCTTGCAAACTTTCTATTAGCTATAGATACTTCTACTGCAGGTAAGATTATAACTTGTACTTCACAGTAAATTTCCAAGAGTCAAACTGAGGAAGAGATTTTATGAAAGGTGAAACAGGGAAGTTAATATTGCATATCAGAAATTCTATAAGCAAAAAGCAGGTGTTTAAAACGTACAGCAGCTGGATCCACAGTTAGCTGCTAACACAGCATATCTTGGACATATTTTGGAAGACATTAAAAAATAAACACGTAAAATAATATCAACAAACTACATTACTGTACTGGGTCTGGCTAGGATGTTAACTTTCCCTGCAGCAGCCCATACAGTGCTGCGCTCTGCACTTGTAGCTAGAACAGCAGTGCTATCACACCGGTGTTGTGTCTGCTGCTGAGAAGTGCTGGCACAGCATCAGGACTCTCTCTGACCCTCCTAGGGGGTGGGCAAAAAAGTGAGAAATAAACATCACCAGGGCAACTGACCTAAACCAGCCAAACTGATATTCCATACCATATGATGTCACACTCAGCAATAAAAGGTGGAAAAAGGAAGAAGAGGGGAGGGGTGGGCTCTCACTGCGAAAACGTCTGTCCTCCTCCCGAACACCAGCTACGTGTGTTGAGGCCCTGCTTCAAGGATGTGCTCAAGCATCGCCCATTTGTGGGAAGTAGAGAGTAATTTCTTTCCTCTGCACTTCCACATAGCCTTTACTTGTTTTGTTATTCCCTTTCCCCCTCCCTTTTCCCCTTTCCCTTTTTTCCCTTTAGTTGAATTGTTTAATTAATAATAATATTTCCTTAATATTTTTCCCTTTAATTAAATTATCCTTATCTCAAACCCATGAGTTGTTCTTTCCTTTACTTCTTCCCCTCCTCATCTGAGGAGGGGGAGTGAGAGAGCGGTTGTGGTGTTCAGCTGCCTATAACAGTAAAACCACCACAATTACAAACATCCATGCTCCAAAGACTCAGAGATGTGTCTCCCTGTATTTCTAATTGGGGTCACAAACCATGCTTCAGAGAAAAGATAACTAAAACATCAAAGAAATAATTTGGCAGGTTACTGCCAAAGCAGACTCCTTTTTGAGCATGTAACTGGATATCTAGGACAAAATTAATGAAAAATTGCAGATTCTAAAGTGAACGCCCAGATACATAGCCTCGTTATACCTTAGGTAGGCTTTATTTGATGAAGAACATATCCCCTACTCTTCTTGATACAAAGTCATAAATCTAAGTGTAGGAAAGTGGCTACTGTACTATTCAACCATGAATGGAGTACAGAAAAGCAATAGGTTGGAACACAGGCTAGTTGTTCCTATTAATAATTACAATTTTCAGTACAATCACCACATAACAGATGTTCCTCCTTTTTCTACATCATAAAATGAAGCCAGAAACGAGTCCAAATTCTAGATGTGTAAATATGGTTTAACCATTTACACTTACATAGCTAAGGAGGCAGACACATTTCTAATTAAAGAGTAATTTACTACCTTCCCTAAAAACAGAATAAATTCTGAAAATTAGGTCAGAGTTGACTGGATGAGGAAATGCTTCTGCTATTGAAACAGAAGCACCTGTGCACCCTGTACATGACAGGGCTGGTCTTTCTAGCAGGTTCCACAACTTGCAGTATCATCTGTTTCAAGTGCCTCTTCAAGAATTACCCTTTAGGTCAAAAATATCCTACCTGTGCTCAAGTTTTACCCATTTTTTTTCTTCTGCTTTTTGTGTTTATAAACACTTGATATAAGGATGATGCAAACTCTTTCCTGGTGATAGTAGTAGAACTCAGATCTCATTAAGCTTCAAACTGTGATTTCTTAGCTCTTCAGTGATAAACTGCACCCTTAAAATGTTAAAGGTATAACAGCTCTCTATAAAATGCCTTATTGACCTACAGAGATAAATTCCCTGCACTGAACTTGAAAATAAAATTTTAAAGAAAGTAGTGGAACAGGATTGGTATAGATTATCATCTATAAAAAAAAAAAGAAAAAAAAAAAGAAAAAAAAAAAAAAAAAACAGAATTCGATTAACCAGATGCTCTTACTTCCTTCAATATCTCACGAATAGAAACTACAGTGTAAAAAAAAAACAAATCAAAATAATCATTTACTGGGAAATATGACATATGGCCTGCTAAGTTGCTTTCCTACAAAAATAACTAAAGATCATTACTCTTGGCATCGTTCCTACAACAGTGACTGGGCTCATTAAAGCAGCCGGTATGTGACTGAATGAATAAGGAAGATTATTTCTGCAGGTGGGTAGAAACAACAGTGGGAAACTACAAAGACTTGTGAGAAAGAAGTAGTCAAGGAGATTTCTCCACCTCCATAACTTCTGTGCGCTAAAACATATCAAAGCAGCAAAATGGTTGCTGAAACAAGATGCGTTTTCTTCTTTTTCTTTCATGGTATACATTTTCATCTGGTTAACGTATTTCACTTACACTGTCCTGCTGGAGGGCTGTTCGCTGAGCAGGGCTATCCTGATGGGGGCAAGAGGTATGTGTCCAGCAGGGGCTCCTTGGTGCCTGTGTTTAGTCCCAATTAAGTAGAAACCAAAATTTAATCCTGTCACGGGATGCGCGCACATTCTGTGATACTGGGGTGGAACAACCCCTGCTGCACTGTGATGTGGTACTAGTGCAGCCCGAGCTTCTTCAGCGATGTTTTCTTCACAGAGGTACGACAAACACTTGTGGCATGGCAGCACAGGACAGGAAACGTCAATCACAACGTGGCACTGATAACGCGATGTAGCAATGGTACAACCAGGACCGTGCTGGCGTTTGAAACCAACCACGTTGTGGTTATGTTCCTGCAACACACCCCTGCGCGTGCCAGCGTTGCTGCATAGACTCTCTGAATTCAGGCTGCCCGAAGGCGCCCGGTGCTTCGCCGACCTGTACACTGACCTCTTCCGCCTGCCGCTCAGAGCACAGCGGCGGCCCGGGAGGACAGCAAGGGAGGGAAGGAGAGGGGAGAAAACGGCGGCGCTGGGGACGAGCACGAGCCGCTCCCACCGCCACACCTCGCACCCACGGCCATTGGCACCAATTGCCGCTCCGCCTCATCCGGGCCCTCGCGCCCCCGCCCGGGAGGGGTGGGACCAACACGTACAGACTCCTTCCCGATTGGCTGGCCCTCCGGGAGGGCCCGGCGGTTAGCCGATTGGACGGGGCTGCCGGGGAGCCGCTCGTCCGTTGGCGGGCGGGCGCGTCCGGTGCGGGGCTGGCGGAGGGTGCCATTGGCTGGAAAGTAGGTTAGTGGTGCGCCGCTGGGTGGCGAGCCAGGCGGAAAGTAGGTCACGGACGGGGCCGCTGCGCGGAGCGCCTCGCCTCGCCGACCGACGGCGGTACCCCCGACCCGGGTGGCGTGCGGGGCTGGCGGTGAGCTCCGGCCGGCAGGTGGGCGGCCCCCCCAACGGAC